>NW_026610699.1:0-110000 GCF_029499605.1 Hyla sarda
GGGGAGTTAGTCCCAGTGAGGGGACCAGGGAGGGAGGGGGGAGTTAGTCCCAGTGAGGGGACCAGGGAGGGAGGGGGGAGTTAGTCCCAGTGAGGGGACCAGGGAGGGAGGGGGGAGTTAGTCCCGTGTGAGGGGACCAGGGAGGGAGGGGGGAGTTAGTCCGTGTGAGGGGACCAGGGAGGGAGGGGGGAGTTAGTCCGTGTGAGGGGACCAGGGAGAGGGGGGGGGAGTTAGTCCGTGTGAGGGGACCAGGGAGAGGGGGGGGGAGTTAGTCCGTGTGAGGGGACCAGGGAGGGGGGGGGGAGTTAGTCCGTGTGAGGGGACCAGGGAGGGGGGGGGGAGTTAGTCCGTGTGAGGGGACCAGGGAGGGGGGGGGAGTTAGTCCGTGTGAGGGGACCAGGGAGGGGGGGGGGAGTTAGTCCGTGTGAGGGGACCAGGGAGGGGGGGGGGAGTTAGTCCGTGTGAGGGGACCAGGGAGGGGGGGGGGAGTTAGTCCGTGTGAGGGGACCAGGGAGGGGGGGGGGGGAGTTAGTCCGTGTGAGGGGACCAGGGAGGGGGGGGGGGGAGTTAGTCCGTGTGAGGGGACCAGGGAGGGGGGGGGGGAGTTAGTCCGTGTGAGGGGACCAGGGAGGGGGGGGGGGGAGTTAGTCCGTGTGAGGGGACCAGGGAGGGGGGGGGGGAGTTAGTCCGTGTGAGGGGACCAGGGAGGGGGGGGGGAAGTTAGTCCGTGTGAGGGGACCAGGGAGGGGGGGGAAGTTAGTCCGTGTGAGGGGACCAGGGAGGGGGGAGGAGTTAGTCCGTGTGAGGGGACCAGGGAGGGGGGAGGAGTTAGTCCGTGTGAGGGGACCAGGGAGGGGGAGGAGTTAGTCCGTGTGAGGGGACCAGGGAGGGGGGGAGTTAGTCCGTGTGAGGGGACCAGGGAGGGGGGGGAGTTAGTCCGTGTGAGGGGACCAGGGAGGGGGGGGAGTTAGTCCGTGTGAGGGGACCAGGGAGGGGGGGAGTTAGTCCGTGTGAGGGGACCAGGGAGGGGGAGGAGTTAGTCCGTGTGAGGGGACCAGGGAGGGGGGGGAGTTAGTCCGTGTGAGGGGACCAGGGAGGGGGGGGGAGTTAGTCCGTGTGAGGGGACCAGGGAGGGGGGGGGAGTTAGTCCGTGTGAGGGGACCAGGGAGGGGGGGGGAGTTAGTCCGTGTGAGGGGACCAGGGAGGGGGGGGGAGTTAGTCCGTGTGAGGGGACCAGGGAGGGGGGGGGGAGTTAGTCCGTGTGAGGGGACCAGGGAGGGGGGGGGGGGAGTTAGTCCGTGTGAGGGGACCAGGGAGGGGGGGGGGGGAGTTAGTCCGTGTGAGGGGACCAGGGAGGGGGGGGGGGGGGGAGTTAGTCCGTGTGAGGGGACCAGGGAGGGGGGGGGGGGAGTTAGTCCGTGTGAGGGGACCAGGGAGGGGGGGGGGGGAGTTAGTCCGTGTGAGGGGACCAGGGAGGGGGGGGGGGGAGTTAGTCCGTGTGAGGGGACCAGGGAGGGGGGGGGGGGAGTTAGTCCGTGTGAGGGGACCAGGGAGGGGGGGGGGGGAGTTAGTCCGTGTGAGGGGACCAGGGAGGGGGGGGGGGAGTTAGTCCGTGTGAGGGGACCAGGGAGGGGGGGGGGGGAGTTAGTCCGTGTGAGGGGACCAGGGAGGGGGGGGGGGGGAGTTAGTCCGTGTGAGGGGACCAGGGAGGGGGGGGGGGGGAGTTAGTCCGTGTGAGGGGACCAGGGAGGGGGGGGGGGGGAGTTAGTCCGTGTGAGGGGACCAGGGAGGGGGGGGGGGAGTTAGTCCGTGTGAGGGGACCAGGGAGGGGGGGGGGGAGTTAGTCCGTGTGAGGGGACCAGGGAGGGGGGGGGGGAGTTAGTCCGTGTGAGGGGACCAGGGAGGGGGGGGGAGTTAGTCCGTGTGAGGGGACCAGGGAGGGGGGGGAGTTAGTCCGTGTGAGGGGACACTGGGGGGGGGGGTAACATACACAGTCCGGGTTAGTCCGTGTGAGGGGACCAGAGAGGGGGGGAGTCTGTATGAAGGATGATGCGGTGATCAGGTGGGATCTGTGTATGGGGGATCACAGGATGATGATGTGATCAGGTGGGATCTGTGTATGGGGGATCACAGGATGATGCGGTGATCAGGTGGGATCTGTGTATGGGGGATCACAGGATGATGCGGTGATCAGGTGGGATCTGTGTATGGGGGATTACAGGATGATGCGGTGATCAGGTGGGATCTGTGTATGGGGGATCACAGGATGATGCGGTGATCAGGTGGGATCTGTGTATGGGGGATCACAGGATGATGCGGTGATCAGGTGGGATCTGTGTATGGGGGATCACAGGATGATGATGTGATCAGGTGGGATCTGTGTATGGGGGATCACAGGATGATGCGGTGATCAGGTGGGATCTGTGTATGGGGGATTACAGGATGATGCGGTGATCAGGTGGGATCTGTGTATGGGGGATCACAGGATGATGCGGTGATCAGGTGGGATCTGTGTATGGGGGATCACAGGATGATGCGGTGATCAGGTGGGATCTGTGTATGGGGGATTACAGGATGATGTGGTGATCAGGTGGGATCTGTGTATGGGGGATCACAGGATGATGTGGTGATCAGGTGGGATCTGTGTATGGGGGATCACAGGATGATGCGGTGATCAGGTGGGATCTGTGTATGGGGGATCACAGGATGATGCGGTGATCAGGTGGGATCTGTGTATGGGGGATCACAGGATGATGCGGTGATCAGGTGGGATCTGTGTATGGGGGATCACAGGATGATGCGGTGATCAGGTGGGATCTGTGTATGGGGGATTACAGGATGATGCGTGATCAGGTGGGATCTGTGTATGGGGGATCACAGGATGATGCGGTGATCAGGTGGGATCTGTGTATGTTGGGGATCACAGGATGATGCGGTGATCAGGTGGGATCTGTGTATGGGGGATCACAGGATGATGCGGTGATCAGGTGGGATCTGTGTATGGGGGATCACAGGATGATGCGGTGATCAGGTGGGATCTGTGTATGGGGGATCACAGGATGATGCGGTGATCAGGTGGGATCTGTGTATGGGGGATCACAGGATGATGATGTGATCAGGTGGGATCTGTGTATGGGGGATCACAGGATGATGCGGTGATCAGGTGGGATCTGTGTATGGGGGATCACAGGATGATGCGGTGATCAGGTGGGATCTGTGTATGGGGGATCACAGGATGATGCGGTGATCAGGTGGGATCTGTGTATGGGGGATCACAGGATGATGCGGTGATCAGGTGGGATCTGTATGGGGGATCACAGGATGATGATGTGATCAGGTGGGATCTGTGTATGGGGGATCACAGGATGATGCGGTGATCAGGTGGGATCTGTGTATGGGGGATCACAGGATGATGCGGTGATCAGGTGGGATCTGTGTATGGGGGATCACAGGATGATGCGGTGATCAGGTGGGATCTGTGTATGGGGGATCACAGGATGATGATGTGATCAGGTGGGATCTGTGTATGGGGGATCACAGGATGATGCGGTGATCAGGTGGGATCTGTGTATGGGGGATCACAGGATGATGCGGTGATCAGGTGGGATCTGTGTATGGGGATCACAGGATGATGCGGTGATCAGGTGGGATCTGTGTATGGGGGATCACAGGATGATGCGGTGATCAGGTGGGATCTGTGTATGGGGGATCACAGGATGATGCGTGATCAGGTGGGATCTGTGTATGGGGGATCACAGGATGATGCGTTGATCAGGTGGGATCTGTGTATGGGGGATCACAGGATGATGCGGTGATCAGGTGGGATCTGTGTATGGGGGATCACAGGATGATGCGGTGATCAGGTGGGATCTGTGTATGGGGGATCACAGGATGATGATGTGATCAGGTGGGATCTGTGTATGGGGGATCACAGGATGATGATGTGATCAGGTGGGATCTGTGTATGGGGGATCACAGGATGATGCGGTGATCAGGTGGGATCTGTGTATGGGGGATCACAGGATGATGCGGTGATCAGGTGGGATCTGTGTATGGGGGATCACAGGATGATGCGGTGATCAGGTGGGATCTGTGTATGGGGGATTACAGGATGATGCGGTGATCAGGTGGGATCTGTGTATGGGGGATCACAGGATGAGGCGGTGATCAGGTGGGATCTGTGTATGGGGGATCACAGGATGATGCGGTGATCAGGTGGGATCTGTGTATGGGGGATTACAGGATGATGCGGTGATCAGGTGGGATCTGTGTATGGGGGATCACAGGATGATGCGGTGATCAGGTGGGATCTGTGTATGGGGGATCACAGGATGAGGCGTTGTTCCTGCCTAGTGACATTTGTTTTGTCTGGTGGGTGTGAGACCCCCGCCCCCCGCAGTGACTTCCCCATTACTTTGGGTTCCTCCATTGTCTTTGATCAGTCATCTGTAGAGGAGGTTTGTCAGACCCGCTCATTCGTCGGCCGAACCCCCTTTTTTAACCCCTTAAGGACTCGGGGTTTTTTCCATTTTTTGCACTTTAATTTTTTCCTTCTTACTTTTTAAAAATCAGAACCTTTTCAATTTTGCACCTAAAATTCCATATTATGGCTTATTTTTTGCGCCACCAATTCTACTTTGCGGTGACAGTTTTTTTTTTACAAAACAATCCACGGCAAAACAGAAAAAAAAATTCATTGTGCGACAAAATTGAAGAAATATTGCCATTTTGTAAATTTTGGGGGCTTCCGTTGCTATGCAGTAAATTTTTTGGTAAAAATGACCCCTTCTCTTTATTCTGTAGGTCCATTATAATGATCCCCTACTTATATAGGTTGGATTTTTTTGGACTTCTGGGAACAGTCATAACTTCATGCAGGAAAATTAATGTTTAAATTAATACAATTAAAATTGTCCTCTTTTGACCCCTATAACGTTTTTATTTTTTCGCTTACGGTGCAGTATGAAGACTCATTTTTTGTGCCGTGATCTGACGTTTTATTGATCGAACAGACTTTTTGATCGCTTTTTATTCATTTTTTTCATGATATAAAAAGTGACCAAAAATACGCTATTTTGGACTTTGGAATCGACATGGCAATGATCAGTGTTATTGGCGGTCGATTGCTTGGAGAAATCAATCACTGATCAGACATGCCAGAGGCAGGTAACAGACCCTCCGCTCACGTTCTAGCTGATCAGGACATTGCTATTTCATAGCGATGGTCCCGATCAGCCAGACTGAGCTGCCGTGAGTGTATTTTTGTTACTTTTGATGCGGCAATCAACTTTGAATGCGATGTCTAAAGGGTTAATAGCATGTGGCACAACCATTGGCCAGGGTCCCAGCTTTCATTAGCTGCTGGTACCGACCCGCTATAGACCGGGCGCAGGGCGTACAGGTACGCCCTGCGTCCTTAAGAGGTTAATAGTGTCTAATGGGAAAAATCTGCCTCTTTTGTTTGTTTGTTTTTTGGACCATTTTACAGACCAATAAACATGGTGAGAACTGAGTCTTATATACAGAGGGAATAAAGAAGAGCGTGCGAGATGATACCCTCTGAGAGAACACATCTGTTACCGTGACCTTCTATACTGCTGTGTCTATATCTCCCTAAGGCAGGAGTTGGCAACTGGTGAGTACCATTACTCACTTGCTTAAAGGGTACCTCTCATCAAAAAAACTTTTCATATATTTTATAGATTAATGTATGCAGAATAACTTTACAATTGCATGTTATTAAAAAAATATGCTTCTTTCTATTTAATTTTCCAATTTGAAGAAATGACCACTAGGGGTCTCCCTACTAGTCCTGGCAGCAAGCATTTCAGACTCATACTGGAGTCCTAAACGCTACGAGCTGCCAGTCTGCTTTGTTCACAAAGGAGAACACTCAGAGCTGCTGGCCTGCTTTGTTCACAGCATGTTTGGCTGTGAACAAAGCAGGCTGGCAGCTCTGAGTGTTTAGGACTCCAGCATGAGTCAGAAATGCTGACAGGACTGATCGGGAAAAATACAATAGAAAGGAGCATATTTTTCATTAACATGTTATTGGAAAGTTATTCAACATTCATTAATCTAAAATATATCAAAAGTTTATTTGATGAGAGGTCCCCTTTAACCCCTCACCCCGCGGCAGCATTAACACCCCTCTCCCCAGCCCACCCCAGGCCTGGGCCTAAAAAAAAGCCCACCCCAGGCCTGGGCCTAACTAAAAAAGCCCACCCCAGGCCTGGGTCTAACTTAACCCGTCACCAGGCTCACCCCATGGCAGCGTTAACGGTTGGTTAACCCCTCACCCCGCGGCAGCATTAACACCCCTCTCCCCAGCCCACCCCAGGCCTGGGCCTAAAAAAAAGCCCACCCAGGCCTAAAAAAAAAAGCCCACCCCAGGCCTGGGCCTAACTAAAAAAGCCCACCCCAGGCCTGGGCCTAACTAAAAAATCCCACCCTAGGCCTAACTAAAAAAGCCCACCCCAGGCCTGGGCCTAACTAAAAAAGCCCACCCCAGGCCTGGGCCTAACTAAAAAAGCCCACCCCAGGCCTGGGCCTAACTAAAAAAGCCCACCCCAGGCCTGGGCCTAACTAAAAAAGCCCACCCCAGGCCTGGGCCTAGCTAAAAAAGCCCACCCCAGGCCTGGGCCTAACTAAAAAAGCCCACCCCAGGCCTGGGCCTAACTAAAAAAGCCCACCCCAGGCCTGGGCCTAAAGAAAAAAAAGCCCACCCCAGGCCTGGGCCTAAAAAAAAAAGCCCGCCCCAGGCCTGGGCCTAACTAAAAAAGCCCACCCCAGGCCTGGGCCTAACTAAAAAAGCCCACCCCCAGGCCTGGGTCTAACTTAACCCGTCACCAGGCTCACCCCATGGCAGCGTTAACGGTTGGTTAACCCCTCACCCCGCGGCAGCATTAACACCCCTCTCCCCAGCCCACCCCAGGCCTGGGCCTAAAAAAAAGCCCACCCAGGCCTGGGCCTAAAAAAAAAAAAAGCCCACCCCAGGCCTGGGCCTAACTAAAAAAGCCCACCCCAGGCCTGGGCCTAACTAAAAAAGCCCACCCTAGGCCTAACTAAAAAAGCCCACCCCAGGCCTGGGCCTAATTAAAAAAGCCCACCCCAGGCCTGGGCCTAACTAAAAAAGCCCACCCCAGGCCTGGGCCTAACTAAAAAAGCCCACCCCAGGCCTGGGCCTAACTAAAAAAGCCCACCCCAGGCCTGGGCCTAACTAAAAAAGCCCACCCCAGGCCTGGGCCTAACTAAAAAAGCCCACCCCAGGCCTGGGCCTAACTAAAAAAGCCCACCCCAGGCCTGGGCCTAACTAAAAAAGCCCACCCCAGGCCTGGGCCTAACTAAAAAAGCCCACCCTAGGCCTGGGCCTAACTAAAAAAGCCCACCCCAGGCCTGGGCCTAACTAAAAAAGCCCACCCCAGGCCTAGGCCTAACTAAAAAAAGCCCACCCCAGGCCTGGGCCTAACTAAAAAAGCCCACCCCAGGCCTGGGCCTAACTAAAAAAGACCCCCCCCCCCCGGCCTGGGCCTAACTAAAAAAGCCCACCCCAGGCCTGGGCCTAAAAAAAAAAAAAGCCCACCCCAGGCCTGGGCCTAAAAAAAAAATCCCACCCCAGGCCTGGGCCTAAAGAAAAAAAAGCCCACTCCAGGCCTGGGCCTAAAAAAAAAAAAAGCCCACTCCAGGCCTGGGCCTAAAGAAAAAAAAGCCCACTCCAGGCCTGGGCCTAAAAAAAAAAAAGCCCACCCCAGGCCTGGACCTAAAAAAAAAAAAAGCCCACCCCAGGCCTGGGCCTAACTAAAAAAGCCCACCCCAGGCCTGGGCCTAACTAAAAAAGCCCACCCCAGGCCTAGGCCTAACTAAAAAAAGCCCACCCCAGGCCTGGGCCTAACTAAAAAAGCCCACCCCAGGCCTGGGCCTAACTAAAAAAGACCCCCCCCCCCCGGCCTGGGCCTAACTAAAAAAGCCCACCCCAGGCCTGGGCCTAACTAAAAAAGCCCACCCCAGGCCTGGGCCTAATTAAAAAAGCCCACCCCAGGCCTGGGCCTAACTAAAAAAGCCCACCCCAGGCCTGGGCCTAACTAAAAAAGCCCACCCCAGGCCTGGGCCTAACTAAAAAAGCCCACCCCAGGCCTGGGCCTAACTAAAAAAGCCCATCCCAGGCCTGGGCCTAACTAAAAAAGCCCACCCCAGGCCTGGGCCTAACTAAAAAAGCCCACCCCAGGCCTGGGCCTAAAGAAAAAAAAGCCACCCCAGGCCTGGGCCTAAAAAAAAAAAAAAAAGCCCACCCCAGGCCTGGGCCTAAAAAAAAAATCCCACCCCAGGCCTGGGCCTAAAAGAAAAAAAAGCCCACTCCAGGCCTGGGCCTAAAAAAAAAAAAAGCCCACTCCAGGCCTGGGCCTAAAGAAAAAAAAGCCCACTCCAGGCCTGGGCCTAAAAAAAAAAAAAGCCCACCCCAGGCCTGGACCTAAAAAAAAAAAAAGCCCACCCCAGGCCTGGGCCTAAAAAAAAAATAGAAAAAAAAGCCCACCCCAGGCCTTGGCCTAACTAAAAAAGCCCACCCCAGGCCTGGGCCTAAAGAAAAAAAAGCCACCCCAGGCCTGGGCCTAAAAAAAAAAATCCCACCCCAGGCCTGGACCTAAAAAAAAAAAAAAAAGCCCACCCCAGGCCTCGGCCTAAAAAAAAAATAAAAAAAAAAAATCCCACCCCAGGCCTGGACCTAAAAAAAAAAAAAAAAAGCCCACCCCAGGCCTGGGCCTAAAAAAAAAATAAAAAAAAAAAAGCCCACCCCAGGCCTGGGCCTAACTAAAAAAAAGCCCACTCCAGGCCTGGGCCTAACTAAAAAAAAGCCCCAGCCTGGGCCTAACTAAAAAAAAGCCCACCCCAGGCCTGGGCCTACACATTAAATGAATGTCCTTTTTTCCTTCAGATTGACAGCTGACTGCCCGATCCTGTATATATAGCATTAAGGTAAGAAACAATATGTGCAGGGTTAGATTTGTTTTAAATGTCCCAATGGTTTTGCGGCTCCCAGTTTTTTTTTTTCTTCGGAAACGGGTCCAAGTGGCTCTTTTTGTCTTAAAGGTTGCAGACCCCTGCCCTAAGGCATCTGCCCTATGTGGACACCAGGAGGGACATATCTCATCTAGGAAAAGTTGGGTGTGATATGGGAAATCCTGGGAATAGTTATAGTTGTCTATATTAATAATTAGTACTAGTCGTCTTATTGGGCCTGGATTTTAATGGGATTCCATCTCATGGAGAAGACGTAATGTGTCCGGATGTTTTCGTAATATACGTTATACCCTGGCCTGTGGCCCCTGTAGGTCCGTACTGTTCTTCCCCGTCCTTTATGATCCCGCTGTAATCTCCTTACACCGCCTTTAGAAGTCTCTTTGTCTGGATCCCCCGGGCATTCAAGCTGCTGTCATCCTTCCTCCATCTTAATCTGCTGGGCAATAGACTTCCCTGGTGGTCTAGTGGTTAGGATTCGGCGCTCTCACCGCCGCGGCCCGGGTTCGATTCCCGGTCAGGGAAATATGTTTTTTTTTCCCCTTTGTAACATTATTTGTACAATATACACACCACAAGAGAGACCAAACAACTACGGTATTAGTAACAAAGGTTTGAACAAACTTTATTTAACACTGATTACATAAAAAATATATATATATATATATAAAAAGCATGTATTCTGACAGGTACCACAAAGACTCAGGAAGAAGAGATGAGGTAGAGGCTGTATATTCTATAATAAAGCACAAGGTGCATATAGAGATATCAACACTGATATATATCATCTGTTCACTTCGTCAGGGGGGGTGATGAAGCAAACAGATGTGACAACGCGTCCGGTGGTTTGAGGTGGGAGGAGCTCTATAGGTGCCCTGGTCATATGCTGCCACTTTGAATTGTCCTTTGTTTATATTGCATTGTACTTTACTGCAGTTATACTCTATCCCTTGCGGTGCAGGTGCATGTTGGGAGACAATACCCCCATCTCCCACATACACCACACATCAGTCTTTGTATGACCTATCTCCTTCTGCCCTTATACAGTGCTCCCTCAACATACCATGGTAATCCGTTCCAAATGGACCATCGTTTGTTGAAACCATCGTATGTTGAGGGATCCGTGCAATGTAAAGTATAGGACAGTGGTCTACAACTTGCGGACCTCCAGATATTGCAAAACTACAACACCCAGCATGACCGGACAGCCGTTGGCTGTCCGGGCATGCTGGGTGTTGTAGTTTTGCAACATCTGGAGGTCCGCAGGTTGAAGACAACTGATAGAGAAAGTTGTACTCACCTGTCCCCGCCGCTCCGGACCGTCACCGCTGCCCGGGATGTCGCCGTCCATCGCTGTTGCCGCGTCCCCGAGGTGTCCCTGACGCTCCGGCAAGGCCTCTTCTTCCCCGGCATCCATGCTCTCCGTCGCCGCCATCACGTCACTACGCACGCCGCTCCTATTGGATGACGTGACGGCGTGCGCAGCGACATGATGATGACGATGGAGAGCGCAGACGATGCAGGGATCCCGAAGAGGACGCGCCGGAGCCCCGACGACAGGTAAGTGACCATCACCGGAGCGCACTGGGCATCGTAAACTGCTATCCGGTGGTGGCTGAAGCAGTCTGCGCTGCAGGATAGCCATTTATGCGATGGCCCCGACATACAAAAGCATCGTATGTTGATGCTGCCTCTGAGAGGGATCGTATGCTGAAATGATCGTATGTCGGGGCCATCGTAGGTCGGGGGTCACTGTGTGTGTGTGTATATATATATATATATATATATATATATATATATATATATATATATATACATATACATACATATATACATACATATATAGACAAAGAATAAGTCAGCCAGCACTTTAGTTGATACCAAACTATTATATGGACCTGGCCTACAGGTGCACGCTACTAGGCTAGATATACAGCAACAGAAGAATACAGCAGCACACTGCCAGCACAAGGATATAGGTGAAACATGAACATGCAGATAAAACATGAGACTATACAGCTATGGTGGAATAGATGCAAATGTGAAACTATGAGATAGTGAGGCACTTAGCTCGCAAATTTGTCTCCGCCGGTGGTCAAATAGCTTGGACCGTCCCACCGCGATAAGGTGGCCTCCTGGACGGACCCTACACTGTGAATATGCCTCTGTGTGAACAGTTCAGTAAGCATGGCAGGATCTAGAACATCCAAGACACCTTATATACACCTGATAGAGGTGGGTGGGGTGCAAGGCCAACATGGAGGTAGCCACTCCCCCGTATGTGCAATACAGACAAAGAATAAGTCAGCCAGCACTTTAGTTGATACCAAACTATTATATGGACCTGGCCTACCTTATCGCGGTGGGACGGTCCAAGCTATTTGACCGCCGGCGGAGACAAATTTGCGAGCTAAGTGCCTCACTATTTCATAGTTTCACATTTGCATCTATTACACCATAGCTGTATAGTCTCCATGTTTTATCTGCATGTTCATGTTTCGCCTATATCCTTGTGCTGGCAGTGTGCTGCTGTATTCTTCTGTTGCTGTATATCTAGCCTAGTAGCGTGCACCTGTAGGCCAGGTCCATATAATAGTTTGGTATCAACTAAAGTGCTGGCTGACTTATTCTTTGTCTGTATTGCACATACGGGGGAGGGGCTACCTCCATGTTGGCCTTGCACCCCACCCCCCTCTATCAGGTGTGTATATAAGGTGTCTTGGATGTTCCAGATCCTGCCATGCTTACTGAACTGTTCACACAGAGGCATATACACAGTATAGGGTCCGTCCCAGGAGGCTACCTTATCGCGGTGGGACGGTCCAAGCTATTTGACCGCCGGCGGAGACAAATTTGCGAGCTAAGTGCCTCACTATTTCATAGTTTCACATTTGCATCTATTACACCATAGCTGTATAGTCTCCATGTTTTATCTGCATGTTCATGTTTCACCTATATCCTTGTGCTGGCAGTGTGCTCTGTTGCTGTGTGTATATATATATATATATATATATATATATATATATATATATATATGGTATGTCCGGGATATCGTAGGTTGAGGGGTCACTATATATATATATATATATAATATATATATATATATATATATATATATATATATATAAATATGGTATGTCTGGGCCATCGAAGGTCGGGGGGTCACTGTATATATATGGTATGTTGGGGCCATCGTAGGTCAGGGGGTCACTGTATATATATGGTATGTCTGGGCCATCGAAGGTCGGGGGGTCACTGTATATATATGGTATGTGGGGGCCATCGTAGGTCGGGGGGTCACTGTATATATATGGTATGTCGGGGCCATCGTAGGTCGGGGGGGTCACTGTATATATATATGGTATGTCGAGGCCATCGTAGGTCGGGGGGGGGTCACTGTATATATATATGGTATGTCGGGGCCATCGTAGGTCGGGGGGTCACTGTATATATATGGTATGTCGGGGCCATCGTAGGTCAGGGGGTCACTGTATATATATGGTATGTCAGGGCCATCGTAGGTCGGGGGGTCACTGTATATATATATGGTATGTCGGGGCCATCGTAGGTCGGGGGGTCACTGTATATATATGGTATGTCGGGGCCATCGTAGGTCGGGGGGGTCACTGTATATATATGGTATGTCGGGGCCATCGTAGGTCGGGGGGGGGGGTCACTGTATATATATGGTATGTCGAGGCCATCTTAGGTCGGGGGGGGGTCACTGTATATATATATGGTATGTCGGGGCCATCGTAGGTCGGGGGGTCACTGTATATATATGGTATGTCGGGGCCATCGTAGGTCGGGGGGTCACTGTATATATATGGTATGTCGGGGCCATCGTAGGTCGGGGGGGTCACTGTATATATATATGGTATGTCGGGGCCATTGTAGGTCGGGGGGTCACTGTATATATATATGGTATGTCGGGGCCATCGTAGGTCGGGGAGGTCACTGTATATATATGGTAGGTCGGGGGGGTTACTGTATATATATGGTATGTCGGGGCCATCGTAGGTCGGGGGGGTTACTGTATATATATATGGTATGTCGGGGCCATCGTAGGTCGGGGGGTCACTGTATATATATGGTATGTCGGGGCCATCGTAGGTCGGGGAGGTCACTGTATATATATATGGTATGTCGGGGCCATCGTTGGTCGGGGGGTCACTGTATATATATGGTATGTCGGGGCCATCGTAGGTCGGGAGGTCACTGTATATATATGGTATGTCGGGGCCATCGTTGGTCGGGGGGGTCACTGTATATATATATATATATATATATATGGTATGTCGGGGCCATCGTAGGTCAGGGGGTCACTGTATATATATGATATGTCGGGGCCATCGTAGGTCGGGGGGGTCACTGTATATAGATGGTATGTCGGGGCCATCGTAGGTCGGGGGGGGGTCACTGTGTATATATATATATATATATATATATATATATATATATATATATATATATATATAATTATGTCGGGGCCATCGTAGGTCGGGGAGGTCACTGTATATATATGGTATGTCGGGGCCATCGTAGGTCGGGAGGTCACTGTATATATATGGTATGTCGGGGCCATCGTTGATCGGGGGGTCACTGTATATATATGGTATGTCGGGGCCATCGTAGGTCGGGGGGGTCACTGTATATATATGTGTATATATATATATATGGTATGTCCGGGCCATCGTAGGTTGGGGGGGTCACTGTATATATATGGTATGTCGGGGCCATCGTATGTCGGGGGGGTCACTGTATATATATGGTATGTCGGGGCCATCGTAGGTCGGGGGGGGGTCACTGTATATATATGGTATGTCGGGGCCATCGTATGTCGGGGGGTCACTGTATATATATATGGTATGTCGGAGCCATTGTAGGTCGGGGGGGGGGCACTGTATATATATATATATATATATATATATATATATATATATATATATATATATATATAAATATGGTATGTCGGGGCCATCGTAGGTCGGGGGGGTCACTGTATATATATGGTATGTCGGGGCCATCGTATGTCGGGGGTCACTGTATATATATGGTATGTCGGAGCCATCGTAGGTCGGGGGGGGGGGCACTGTATATATATATATATATATATGGTATGTCGGGGCCATCGTTGGTCGAGGGGGGGTCACTGTATATATATATATGGTATGTCGGGGCCATCGTAGGTCGGGGTGGGTCACTGTATAAATATGGTATGTCGGGGCCATCGTAGGTCGGGGGGGGGGGGTCACTGTATATATATATATGGTATGTCGGGGCCATCGTTGGTCGAGGGGGGGTCACTGTATATATATATATGGTATGTCGGGGCCATCGTAGGTCGGGGTGGGTCACTGTATAAATATGGTATGTCGGGGCCATCGTAGGTCGGGGGGGGGGTCACTGTATATATATATATGGTATGTCGGGGCCATCGTAGGTCGAGGGGTCACTGTATATATATATATATATATCCATGATTTAATCAAGAAAAGGAAAAATGAATATAGTGTGCAAGAGAAAAAACAGGAAAATTGGCTTACAAAATTTTTCCCATATGGTAATAAGAAATGTGGCTCATGTACCTTCTGCAAGTATAATGCTAATTCTACTGGAGGTACATTAGGAGGTACTAATTTCTTTGTTAAAGAATTAATTACCTGTCGCAGCTCCTTTGTTGTGTACTTCATGATAAGTGAATGTAGAATGTTTTACATTGGTAAGACGGAACGCCAATTGAGAGTGCGGTTCCGCGAACATCTTTATTCGGTGAGGAAAGGAGGAGGATCCCCTCGTTTTGTTAAACACATACAAGAAGTACACAAGGGAGACTGTGAAAATCTGAAGTTTGGTGGCCTGATGCGCATCAATAGTAGGCAGGGCAATGTAGATAGGAGACGGGCTTTACTGCGAGCTGAGGCTCATTGGATTCTTACTTTGGATGCACAGGGCCCAATGGGGCTGAATGATAGACTTGATCTATCTCCATTTTTATAATTTTAAGGTAGTTCATTAAAAGTAGTGTTCTAATAGTATACATGGTAATAGGATTAGGTTAGTTTTTTCATTATTTCCTTACCTGTTGGTTTGTGGCATACGTCATCTTGATCACATGATCCCAGCAGGTGCACTATTTTAGGTTGCACAGCGCCATGACGTGAATGAGGCCGGATGAAGCGCATAGTGATTGCGTGAAACCGCCGGCAGTCGCCTTCTCTGAGCGCTCCACTTCTGATATGCCCGATCGTGGATTGTAGGCACCGTTTGAGTGAGGCCGGAATTGCGGTACCCTTGCGGTGAGTGCAGGTGTGGTTTTTTTCTATGTTTGCTCTTTTACTGATATCGTTCTGTTTCACCTAGCACCGCCGATGGGACCCCATGTGCAAGTACCTATCTGTTGTATACCTCCAAAGTGTATCCTTTGTTTTTAGACCCTGTGGTTACTAGCAGTGCCACTTGTTCTTCTTCTACATTGGTTTTCATTTCTTTGTATTTCTGAGTTGAGCACGCTAGTTGAAGGGGCATTATATGGACATGGAGGTTGCAGTACAGGATGGGGACTTAGTACCTGATGCGGGCAGGCAAGATGCGGGAGCGTTTTTTTCGTCTTGTAATTTATAAGACGAGCTGCAAATTTTAAGCACTAAAACACTGGAGCACCGGGTGTATTCACTTGCAGATAAAGAAGCACGTCATTTTTGGTCTATCAATTCATTGCAAGCCTATGTAGAAGCAGGCCGAGCCCCAAGAGGGTTGAGAAGTTTTAAGGTTTCTTCTCAGTTCCAGGACAGTGAAATGTTTGTAGATGCATGGAAAAAAGCACATATGCAACATGCTCTTAATTTAGTGGGGATTGTGTTGGAACAGCAGAAACAGGAGCATATTAAAATCACTGAGGAATTGAATAAAGCTAAACTGGAAATTAAAACTAGGATGTCAGATAATCAAGGAAATATATTTTTTAAGAATTTGGAGAAAAAGATGAATCTCTTGCAAATAGAAATTAAAGAAATCAAGAGGGACAAATTTGTTCGCGATAAACGTGACTACGACACGAATAATGTTTTTTCATGGAACAGTCAGAATAAAGGAAGAAAATCAGGGAGATATTATAATTACAATAACAAGAAAAAATTCTATCGTAAACGACGAAGCCAGGATTATTGGACGACGGAGTCTCCAATAAGGAGGTGAACAGGGTTCAGGAGTAAAAAACCCACAGGGTCTCCCTTTAGAAAGAAGGTTAGGAGAGGAGGTAGAAAGAGTAAAACCCAGAGGCAGGTTTTATCAAAAACGCAAGGGTGTATCTTGGAGGGATTAGACTCATTTGAGAATATAGTTGAAAATCTTACTGACGCTATTATTCCAGAGGAAGTATTACAGGTCCTTTCTAAGGGTCTGAATTTTGGGGTCACGGAGGAGTTCAACTATCCAGGTTTTGAAATTGATCTTTACAAAGCAGTGAGGAAAATTAATTTGGATAAATTTTTTGCACAGAAACCTAATAAAATATGTCAGCAGAAATATGAAAGTGATTTACTATGCAGTGTAGGACCGTTAGGTTTTTCCCCTTTTTTTGGCTTTAGTACTGAGGAATTAGAATGCACTAAAGTGTTAGCGGAATTAGCTGCAGATGTAGGTGATTTTGGTAGTAGTATCCCTGAGGCCACTAGTGAGAGTAGTCGGTTTTGTGGAGGGAATCCTTCATTGTTCAATCCACGTTTAACCCCAGGAGGACCGATTGATTTATTTTTCAAGGCTGTTAAAAAGGACATTAAAGCACTCATATATCCCAAAGCACAATGCAATTTGACAGAGAATGAGCAGAAGGGTTTACATTGGTTATCTGAACACCAAGAATTATGTGTGTCTAAGGCTGATAAAGGAGGGAGTGTGGTGATATGGACCTCAGCACAATACGATCTGGAGGCGATGCGTCAGCTGAATGGACATGATACTTATGAGAAACTATCTTGTAATCCTACCAATAGGATCAAAGAGAAACTACGTTCATTTTTGAGAGGTTATGTAGAGAAGGGAGTTCTAGACCAGAAGTTAGCGGAACGCTTAGTGCCAGTAAATCCAGAAATCCCTAGCTGGTACTTGCTCCCCAAGGTTCATAAGTCCCGCACCCACCCCCCTGGGCGACCCATTGTTGCGGGGGTGGGTTTGGTGACTGAGTACCTTTCGAAATTTGTGGACTGGGTACTTAGACCACTGCTGAGTGAGATACCCTCGTATTTGAAAGACATGAGTGATGTCCTGAAATTTGTGGACGAATTCCATTGGACTGATGGTTTCTCTCTGGCTTCTATTGATGTAGAGGCGCTGTATACCCGGATACCTCATAGTGTGGGTATACAGGCCATCCATGATGTATTACTATACACTGATAAATCAGAAGATTTTGTGAAATTTATTTGCGAGGCCCTCAAATTTATCTTGGAGAATAACACCTTCCAATATGATAATCAGTTTTACAGGCAGTGTAAAGGCACGGCCATGGGGAGTCCTACCTCATGTTCATACGCAAATTTATTTCTGTCGATTTTTGAGAAATTGTATATTTATAATTCTAGTAACCCTTATGTAAAACACATTAAAGCCTATTGGAGATATATGGATGATGTCCTAATTGTGTGGGATGATACCAGAGAAAAGTTTGAGGACTTTGGTCAACATCTTAATTCAGTTAACACGATGAATATGATGTTCACAAGTGTCTTTGGAGGTGACAGCCTGGAGTTTTTGGACTTAAAATTACTAGTCAGAGATGGGGTATTGGTCACACAAGGCTTTAGGAAAGAGGTGGCGAAGAATGCGATTTTACACTATGATAGTTTGCACCCATCTCAAGTGAAAGACGGGATTCCATATAGTCAATTCCTGAGGCTTAGAAGAAACAATAGTGACCTTCAGGACTTTGAAAAACAAGCAAGTGAATTAGCCTCGAGGTTGTCAAGGAGGGGTTACCCTGATAAGGTGATCCGAAAAGGGTATGAGAGAGCTTACCCCCTGGATAGGAGGAAACTATTGTATAGGAACAGACAGCAGAAGGATGCTCCTCAGAAGGAGAATAAACGTTATGTGTTTTCCTTCAAAAATGGCCCTATGAATGAAATAATAAGATCTACATTATATAAGAACTGGTATCTCCTGGCCTCGGACCCTGATATTACAGAATGTTCTGAAAATAAACCTATAGTGACCTTTAAAAAGAATCGGACTATCCATGATTTAATCAAGAAAAGGAAAAATGAATATAGTGTGCAAGCGAAAAAACAGGAAAATTGGCTTACAAAATTTTTTCCATATGGTAATAAGAAATGTGGCTCATGTACCTTCTGCAAGTATAATGCTAATTCTACTGGAGGTACATTAGGAGGTACTAATTTCTTTGTTAAAGAATTAATTACCTGTCGCAGCTCCTTTGTTGTGTACTTCATGATAAGTGAATGTAGAATGTTTTACATTGGTAAGACGGAACGCCAATTGAGAGTGCGGTTCCGCGAACATCTTTATTCGGTGAGGAAAGGAGGAGGATCCCCTCGTTTTGTTAAACACATGCAAGAAGTACACAAGGGAGACTGTGAAAATCTGAAGTTTGGTGGCCTGATGCGCATCAATAGTAGGCAGGGCAATGTAGATAGGAGACGGGCTTTACTGCGAGCTGAGGCTCATTGGATTCTTACTTTGGATGCACAGGGCCCAATGGGGCTGAATGATAGACTTGATCTATCTCCATTTTTATAATTTTAAGGTAGTTCATTAAAAGTAGTGTTCTAATAGTATACATGGTAATAGGATTAGGTTAGTTTTTTCATTATTTCCTTACCTGTTGGTTTGTGGCATACGTCATCTTGATCACATGATCCCAGCAGGTGCACTATTTTAGGTTGCACAGCGCCATGACGTGAATGAGGCCGGATGAAGCGCATAGTGATTGCGTGAAACCGCCGGCAGTCGCCTTCTCTGAGCGCTCCACTTCTGATATGCCCGATCGTGGATTGTAGGCACCGTTTGAGTGAGGCCGGAATTGCGGTACCCTTGCGGTGAGTGCAGGAGTGGTTTTTTTCTATGTTAGCTCTTTTATACATATATGGTATGTCGGGGGCCATCGTAGGTCGAGGGGTCACTGTATATATCAGTGTTTATCTCTATATGCACCTTCACCTTTGCATATTTGTGCTTTATTATAGAATATACAGCCTCTACCTCATCTCTTCTCCCTGAGTCTTTGTGGTACCTGTCAGAATACATGCTTTTTATGTTTTTTACGTGTTTTTATGTAATCATTGTTTAATAAAGTTTGTTCAAACCTTTGTTACTAATACCGTAGTTGTTTGGTCTCTCTTTTCGTTTGTATATCTCATGTTAACCATCCAACATTGATTTAGAGATTATTCTTTCGGTAATATAAATATTATTTGTACAATGATATACATATTCTAGACCGTTATTACATAATATATCCATTGCTCTCATTCCTGTTATTTTATATTTATTTTAGTATAATAACATTACCGTCTATGTAATTCGTACCCCCTATGATAACATGAACGTCTATGTAAATTGCCCCCGTATAATAACATTATCGTCTATGTAAATCATCCCCCGTATAATATTACCCTCTATGTAAATCTCCCCTGTATAATATTACCCTCTATGTAAATCATCCCCCTGTATAATAACATTATCGTCTATGTAAATCATCCCCGTATAATATTATCCTCTATGTAAATCTCCCCTGTATAATATTACCCTCTATGTAAATCATCCCCCTGTATAATAACATTATCGTCTATGTAAATCATCCCCCGTATAATAACATTATCGTCTATGTAAATCACCCCCGTATAATATTATCCTCTATGTAAATCTCCCCTGTATAATAATATTACCCTCTATGTAAATCTCCCCTGTATAATAACATTACTCTCTATGTAAATCTCCCCTGTATAATAATATTACCCTCTATGTAAATCTCCCCTGTATAATATTACCCTCTATGTAAATCTCCCCTGTATAATAATATTACCCTCTATGTAAATCTCCCCTGTATAATAACATTACCCTCTATGTAAATCTCCCCTGTATAATAATATTACCCTCTATGTAAATCTCCCCTGTATAATAATATTACCCTCTATGTAAATCGTCCCCTGTATAATAATATTACCCTCTATGTAAATCTCCCCTGTATAATAATATTACCCTCTAGGTAAATCTCCCCTGTATAATAATATTACCCTCTATGTAAATCTCCCCTGTATAATAATATTACCCTCTATGTAAATCTCCCCTGTATAATAACATTACCCTCTATGTAAATCTCCCCAGTATAATAATATTACCCTCTATGTAAATCTCCCCTGTATAATAACATTACCCTCTATGTAAATCTCCCCTGTATAATAATATTACCCTCTATGTAAATCTCCCCTGTATAATAATATTACCCTCTATGTAAATCGTCCCCTGTATAATAATATTACCCTCTATGTAAATCTCCCCTGTATAATAATATTACCCTCTAGGTAAATCTCCCCTGTATAATAATATTACCCTCTATGTAAATCTCCCCAGTATAATAATATTACCCTCTATGTAAATCTCCCCTGTATAATAACATTACCCTCTATGTAAATCTCCCTGTATAATAACATTACCCTCTATGTAAATCTCCCCCTGTATAATAATATTACCCTCTATGTAAATCTCCCCTGTATAATATTACCCTCTATGTAAATCATCCCCCTGTATAATAGTATTACCCTCTATGTAAATCTCCCCTGTATAATAATATTACCCTCTATGTAAATCTCCCCTGTATAATAATATTACCCTTTATGTAAATCTCCCCTGTATAATAACATTACCCTCTATGTAAATCTCCCCTGTATAATAACATTACCCTCTATGTAAATCTCCCCTGTATAATAATATTACCCTCTATGTAAATCATCCCCTGTATAATAACATTACCCTCTATGTAAATCTCCCCTGTATAATAATATTACCCTCTATGTAAATCTCCCCTGTATAATAATATTACCCTCTATGTAAATCTCCCCTGTATAATAATATTACCCTCTAGGTAAATCTCCCCCTGTATAATAATATTACCCTCTATGTAAATCTCCCCTGTATAATAATATTACCCTCTATGTAAATCATCCCCTGTATAATAACATTACCCTCTATGTAAATCTCCCCTGTATAATAATATTACCCTCTAGTTAAATCTCCCCTGTATAATAATATTACCCTCTATGTAAATCTCCCCTGTATAATAATATTACCCTCTATGTAAATCTCCCCTGTATAATAACATTACCCTCTATGTAAATCTCCCCTGTATAATAATATTACCCTCTATGTAAATCATCCCCCTGTATAATAATATTACCCTCTATGTAAATCATCCCCTGTATAATAACATTACCCTCTATGTAAATCATCCCTGTATAATAACATTACCCTCTATGTAAATCATCCCCCGTATAATATTATCCTCTATGTAAATCTCCCCTGTATAATAATATTACCCTCTATGTAAATCATCCCCTGTATAATAATATTACCCTCTATGTAAATCTCCCCTGTATAATAACATTACCCTCTATGTAAATCTCCCCTGTATAATATTACCCTCTATGTAAATCTCCCCCTGTATAATAACATTACCCTCTATGTAAATCTCCCCTGTATAATAACATTACCCTCTATGTAAATCTCCCCTGTATAATAATATTACCCTCTATGTAAATCTCTCCTGTATAATAATATTACCCTCTATGTAAATCATCCCCCTGTATAATATTACCCTCTATGTAAATCTCCCCTGTATAATAACATTACCCTCTATGTAAATCTCTCCTGTATAATAATATTACCCTCTATGTAAATCTCCCCTGTATAATAATATTACCCTCTATGTAAATCTCCCCTGTATAATAATATTACCCTCTATGTAAATCTCCCCTGTATAATAACATTACCCTCTATGTAAATCTCCCCTGTATAATAACATTACCCTCTATGTAAATCATCCCCTGTATAATAATATTACCCTCTATGTAAATCTCCCCTGTATAATATTACCCTCTATGTAAATCATCCCCCTGTATAATAACATTACCCTCTATGTAAATCTCCCCTGTATAATAATATTACCCTCTATGTAAATCATCCCCCGTATAATAACATTACCCTCTATGTAAATCTCCCCCTGTATAATAACATTACCCTCTATGTAAATCATCCCCCTGTATAATAATATTACTCTCTATGTAAATCTCCCCTGTATAATAACATTACCCTCTATGTAAATCTCCCCTGTATAATAACATTACCCTCTATGTAAATCTCCCCTGTATAATAATATTACCCTCTATGTAAATCTCCCCTGTATAATAACATTACCCTCTATGTAAATCTCCCCTGTATAATAACATTACCCTCTATGTAAATCTCCCCTGTATAATAACATTACCCTCTATGTAAATCGTCCCTGTATAATAATATTACCCTCTATGTAAATCTCCCCTGTATAATAACATTACCCTCTATGTAAATCTCCCCTGTATAATAATATTACCCTCTATGTAAATCTCCCCTGTATAATAACATTACCCTCTATGTAAATCATCCCCCTGTATAATAACATTACCCTCTATGTAAATCTCCCCTGTATAATAACATTACCCTCTATGTAAATCTCCCCTGTATAATAATATTACCCTCTATGTAAATCTCCCCTGTATAATATTACCCTCTATGTAAATCATCCCCCTGTATAATAGTATTACCCTCTATGTAAATCATCCCCTGTATAATAATATTACCCTCTATGTAAATCTCCCCTGTATAATAATATTACCCTCTATGTAAATCTCCCCTGTATAATAATATTACCCTCTATGTAAATCTCCCCTGTATAATAATATTACCCTCTATGTAAATCTCCCCTGTATAATAACATTACCCTCTATGTAAATCTCCCCTGTATAATAATATTACCCTCTATGTAAATCTCCCCTGTATAATAATATTACCCTCTATGTAAATCATCCCCTGTATAATAATATTACCCTCTATGTAAATCTCCCCTGTATAATAATATTACCCTCTATGTAAATCTCCCCTGTATAATAATATTACCCTCTATGTAAATCTCCCCTGTATAATAACATTACCCTCTATGTAAATCTCCCCTGTATAATAATATTACCCTCTATGTAAATCTCCCCTGTATAATAATATTACCCTCTATGTAAATCTCCCCTGTATAATAACATTACCCTCTATGTAAATCTCCCCTGTATAATAACATTACCCTCTATGTAAATCTCCCCTGTATAATAATATTACCCTCTATGTAAATCTCCCCTGTATAATAATATTACCCTCTATGTAAATCATCCCTGTATAATAACATTACCCTCTATGTAAATCTCCCCGTATAATAACATTACCCTCTATGTAAATCTCCCCTGTATAATAATATTACCCTCTATGTAAATCTCCCCTGTATAATAATATTACCCTCTATGTAAATCATCCCCCGTATAATATTATCCTCTATGTAAATCTCCCCTGTATAATAATATTACCCTCTATGTAAATCTCCCCTGTATAATAATATTACCCTCTATGTAAATCTCCCCTGTATAATAATATTACCCTCTATGTAAATCTCCCCTGTATAATAATATTACCCTCTATGTAAATCTCCCCTGTATAATAACATTACCCTCTATGTAAATCTCCCCTGTATAATAATATTACCCTCTATGTAAATCTCCCCTGTATAATAACATTACCCTCTATGTAAATCATCCCCCGTATAATATTATCCTCTATGTAAATCTCCCCTGTATAATAACATTACCCTCTATGTAAATCATCCCCCTGTATAATAACATTACCCTCTATGTAAATCTCCCCTGTATAATAACATTACCCTCTATGTAAATCGTCCCCTGTATAATAATATTACCCTCTATGTAAATCTCCCCTGTATAATAATATTACCCTCTATGTAAATCTCCCCTGTATAATAATATTACCCTCTATGTAAATCTCCCCTGTATAATAATATTACCCTCTATGTAAATCATCCCTGTATAATAACATTACCCTCTATGTAACTCTCCCCTGTATAATAATATTACCCTCTATGTAAATCATCCCCTGTATAATAACATTACCCTCTATGTAAATCTCCCCTGTATAATAATATTACCCTCTATGTAAATCTCCCCTGTATAATAATATTACCCTCTATGTAAATCTCCCCTGTATAATAACATTACCCTCTATGTAAATCATCCCCCTGTATAATAATATTACCCTCTATGTAAATCTCCCCTGTATAATAACATTACCCTCTATGTAAATCTCCCCTGTATAATAACATTACCCTCTATGTAAATCTCCCCTGTATAATAATATTACCCTCTATGTAAATCTCCCCTGTATAATAACATTACCCTCTATGTAAATCATCCCTGTATAATAACATTACCCTCTATGTAAATCTCCCCTGTATAATATTACCCTCTATGTAAATCATCCCCTGTATAATAATATTACCCTCTATGTAAATCTCCCCTGTATAATAACATTACCCTCTATGTAAATCTCCCCTGTATAATAACATTACCCTCTATGTAAATCTCCCCCTGTATAATAACATTACCCTCTATGTAAATCTCCCCTGTATAATAATATTACCCTCTATGTAAATCTCCCCTGTATAATAATATTACCCTCTATGTAAATCTCCCCTGTATAATAACATTACCCTCTATGTAAATCTCCCCTGTATAATAACATTACCCTCTATGTAAATCTCCCCCTGTATAATAATATTACCCTCTATGTAAATCTCCCCTGTATAATAATATTACCCTCTATGTAAATCTCCCCTGTATAATAATATTACCCTCTATGTAAATCTCCCCTGTATAATAACATTACCCTCTATGTAAATCTCCCCTGTATAATAATATTATCCTCTATGTAAATCTCCCCTGTATAATAATATTACCCTCTATGTAAATCTCCCCTGTATAATAACATTACCCTCTATGTAATTCGTACCCCCTATGATAACATGAACGTCTATGTAAATTGCCCCCGTATAATAACATTATCGTCTATGTAAATCATCCCCCGTATAATATTACCCTCTATGTAAATCATCCCCTGTATAATAATATTACTCTCTATGTAAATCTCCCCTGTATAATAATATTACCCTCTATGTAAATCTCCCCTGTATAATAACATTACCCTCTATGTAATTCGTACCCCCTATGATAACATGAACGTCTATGTAAATTGCCCCCGTATAATAACATTATCGTCTATGTAAATCATCCCCCGTATAATATTACCCTCTATGTAAATCTCCCCTGTATAATAACATTATCGTCTATGTAAATCATCCCCCGTATAATATTATCCTCTATGTAAATCTCCCCTGTATAATAATATTACCCTCTATGTAAATCTCCCCTGTATAATAACATTACCCTCTATGTAAATCTCCCCTGTATAATAACATTACCCTCTATGTAAATCATCCCCTGTATAATAATATTACCCTCTATGTAAATCTCCCCTGTATAATAACATTACCCTCTATGTAAATCTCCCCTGTATAATAACATTACCCTCTATGTAAATCTCCCCTGTATAATATTACCCTCTATGTAAATCTCCCCTGTATAATAATATTACCCTCTAGGTAAATCTCCCCCGTATAATAACATTATCCTCTATGTAAATCTCCCCTGTATAATAATATTACCCTCTATGTAAATCTCCCCTGTATAATAATATTACCCTCTATGTAAATCTCCCCTGTATAATATTACCCTCTATGTAAATCATCCCCCTGTATAATAGTATTACCCTCTATGTAAATCTCCCCTGTATAATAATATTACCCTCTATGTAAATCTCCCCTGTATAATAACATTACCCTCTATGTAAATCTCCCCTGTATAATAATATTACCCTCTATGTAAATCATCCCCCTGTATAATAACATTACCCTCTATGTAAATCTCCCCTGTATAATAATATTACCCTCTATGTAAATCTCCCCTGTATAATAATATTACCCTCTATGTAAATCATCCCCCGTATAATAACATTACCCTCTATGTAAATCTCCCCTGTATAATAACATTACCCTCTATGTAAATCATCCCCCGTATAATAACATTACCCTCTATGTAAATCTCCCCTGTATAATAACATTACCCTCTATGTAAATCTCCCCTGTATAATAATATTACCCTCTATGTAAATCTCCCCTGTATAATAATATTACCCTCTATGTAAATCTCCCCTGTATAATAATATTACCCTCTATGTAAATCTCCCCTGTATAATAATATTACCCTCTATGTAAATCTCCCCTGTATAATAACATTACCCTCTATGTAAATCTCCCCTGTATAATAATATTACCCTCTATGTAAATCTCCCCTGTATAATAATATTACCCTCTATGTAAATCATCCCCTGTATAATAATATTACCCTCTATGTAAATCTCCCCTGTATAATAATATTACCCTCTATGTAAATCTCCCCTGTATAATAATATTACCCTCTATGTAAATCTCCCCTGTATAATAACATTACCCTCTATGTAAATCTCCCCTGTATAATAATATTACCCTCTATGTAAATCTCCCCTGTATAATAATATTACCCTCTATGTAAATCTCCCCTGTATAATAACATTACCCTCTATGTAAATCTCCCCTGTATAATAACATTACCCTCTATGTAAATCTCCCCTGTATAATAATATTACCCTCTATGTAAATCTCCCCTGTATAATAATATTACCCTCTATGTAAATCATCCCTGTATAATAACATTACCCTCTATGTAAATCTCCCCGTATAATAACATTACCCTCTATGTAAATCTCCCCTGTATAATAATATTACCCTCTATGTAAATCTCCCCTGTATAATAATATTACCCTCTATGTAAATCATCCCCCGTATAATATTATCCTCTATGTAAATCTCCCCTGTATAATAATATTACCCTCTATGTAAATCTCCCCTGTATAATAATATTACCCTCTATGTAAATCTCCCCTGTATAATAATATTACCCTCTATGTAAATCTCCCCTGTATAATAATATTACCCTCTATGTAAATCTCCCCTGTATAATAACATTACCCTCTATGTAAATCTCCCCTGTATAATAATATTACCCTCTATGTAAATCTCCCCTGTATAATAACATTACCCTCTATGTAAATCATCCCCCGTATAATATTATCCTCTATGTAAATCTCCCCTGTATAATAACATTACCCTCTATGTAAATCATCCCCCTGTATAATAACATTACCCTCTATGTAAATCTCCCCTGTATAATAACATTACCCTCTATGTAAATCGTCCCCTGTATAATAATATTACCCTCTATGTAAATCTCCCCTGTATAATAATATTACCCTCTATGTAAATCTCCCCTGTATAATAATATTACCCTCTATGTAAATCTCCCCTGTATAATAATATTACCCTCTATGTAAATCATCCCTGTATAATAACATTACCCTCTATGTAACTCTCCCCTGTATAATAATATTACCCTCTATGTAAATCATCCCCTGTATAATAACATTACCCTCTATGTAAATCTCCCCTGTATAATAATATTACCCTCTATGTAAATCTCCCCTGTATAATAATATTACCCTCTATGTAAATCTCCCCTGTATAATAACATTACCCTCTATGTAAATCATCCCCCTGTATAATAATATTACCCTCTATGTAAATCTCCCCTGTATAATAACATTACCCTCTATGTAAATCTCCCCTGTATAATAACATTACCCTCTATGTAAATCTCCCCTGTATAATAATATTACCCTCTATGTAAATCTCCCCTGTATAATAACATTACCCTCTATGTAAATCATCCCTGTATAATAACATTACCCTCTATGTAAATCTCCCCTGTATAATATTACCCTCTATGTAAATCATCCCCTGTATAATAATATTACCCTCTATGTAAATCTCCCCTGTATAATAACATTACCCTCTATGTAAATCTCCCCTGTATAATAACATTACCCTCTATGTAAATCTCCCCCTGTATAATAACATTACCCTCTATGTAAATCTCCCCTGTATAATAATATTACCCTCTATGTAAATCTCCCCTGTATAATAATATTACCCTCTATGTAAATCTCCCCTGTATAATAACATTACCCTCTATGTAAATCTCCCCTGTATAATAACATTACCCTCTATGTAAATCTCCCCCTGTATAATAATATTACCCTCTATGTAAATCTCCCCTGTATAATAATATTACCCTCTATGTAAATCTCCCCTGTATAATAATATTACCCTCTATGTAAATCTCCCCTGTATAATAACATTACCCTCTATGTAAATCTCCCCTGTATAATAATATTATCCTCTATGTAAATCTCCCCTGTATAATAATATTACCCTCTATGTAAATCTCCCCTGTATAATAACATTACCGTCTATGTAATTCGTACCCCCTATGATAACATGAACGTCTATGTAAATTGCCCCCGTATAATAACATTATCGTCTATGTAAATCATCCCCCGTATAATATTACCCTCTATGTAAATCATCCCCTGTATAATAATATTACTCTCTATGTAAATCTCCCCTGTATAATAATATTACCCTCTATGTAAATCTCCCCTGTATAATAACATTACCCTCTATGTAATTCGTACCCCCTATGATAACATGAACGTCTATGTAAATTGCCCCCGTATAATAACATTATCGTCTATGTAAATCATCCCCCGTATAATATTACCCTCTATGTAAATCTCCCCTGTATAATAACATTATCGTCTATGTAAATCATCCCCCGTATAATATTATCCTCTATGTAAATCTCCCCTGTATAATAATATTACCCTCTATGTAAATCTCCCCTGTATAATAACATTACCCTCTATGTAAATCTCCCCTGTATAATAACATTACCCTCTATGTAAATCATCCCCTGTATAATAATATTACCCTCTATGTAAATCTCCCCTGTATAATAACATTACCCTCTATGTAAATCTCCCCTGTATAATAACATTACCCTCTATGTAAATCTCCCCTGTATAATATTACCCTCTATGTAAATCTCCCCTGTATAATAATATTACCCTCTAGGTAAATCTCCCCCGTATAATAACATTATCCTCTATGTAAATCTCCCCTGTATAATAATATTACCCTCTATGTAAATCTCCCCTGTATAATAATATTACCCTCTATGTAAATCTCCCCTGTATAATATTACCCTCTATGTAAATCATCCCCCTGTATAATAGTATTACCCTCTATGTAAATCTCCCCTGTATAATAATATTACCCTCTATGTAAATCTCCCCTGTATAATAACATTACCCTCTATGTAAATCTCCCCTGTATAATAATATTACCCTCTATGTAAATCATCCCCCTGTATAATAACATTACCCTCTATGTAAATCTCCCCTGTATAATAATATTACCCTCTATGTAAATCTCCCCTGTATAATAATATTACCCTCTATGTAAATCATCCCCCGTATAATAACATTACCCTCTATGTAAATCTCCCCTGTATAATAACATTACCCTCTATGTAAATCATCCCCCGTATAATAACATTACCCTCTATGTAAATCTCCCCTGTATAATAATATTACCCTCTATGTAAATCATCCCCCGTATAATATTATCCTCTATGTAAATCTCCCCTGTATAATAATATTACCCTCTATGTAAATCTCCCCTGTATAATAATATTACCCTCTATGTAAATCATCCCCTGTATAATAATATTACCCTCTATGTAAATCTCCCCCGTATAATAACATTATCCTCTATGTAAATCTCCCCAGTATAATAATATTACCCTCTATGTAAATCTCCCCTGTATAATAATATTACCCTCTATGTAAATCTCCCCTGTATAATAACATTACCCTCTATGTAAATCATCCCCCGTATAATATTACCCTCTATGTAAATCTCCCCTGTATAATAATATTACCCTCTATGTAAATCATCCCCCTGTATAATAACATTACCCTCTATGTAAATCTCCCCTGTATAATAATATTACCCTCTATGTAAATCTACCCTGTATAATAATATTACCCTCTATGTAAATCTCCCCTGTATAATAATATTACCCTCTATGTAACTCTCCCCTGTATAATATTACCCTCTATGTAAATCTCCCCTGTATAATAATATTACCCTCTATGTAAATCATCCCCCGTATAATAATATTACCCTCTATGTAAATCTCCCCTGTATAATAATATTACCCTCTATGTAAATCTCCCCTGTATAATAATATTACCCTCTATGTAAATCTCCCCTGTATAATAATATTACCCTCTATGTAAATCATCCCCCGTATAATAATATTACCCTCTATGTAAATCTCCCCTGTATAATAATATTACCCTCTATGTAAATCATCCCCCTGTATAATAATATTACCCTCTATGTAAATCTCCCCCGTATAATAACATTATCCTCTATGTAAATCTCCCCTGTATAATAATATTACCCTCTATGTAAATCTCCCCTGTATAATAATATTACCCTCTATGTAAATCTCCCCTGTATAATAACATTACCCTCTATGTAAATCATCCCCCGTATAATATTACCCTCTATGTAAATCTCCCCTGTATAATAATATTACCCTCTATGTAAATCATCCCCCTGTATAATAATATTACCCTCTAGGTAAATCTCCCCCGTATAATAACATTATCCTCTATGTAAATCTCCCCTGTATAATAATATTACCCTCTATGTAAATCTCCCCTGTATAATAATATTACCCTCTATGTAAATCTCCCCTGTATAATAATATTACCCTCTATGTAACTCTCCCCTGTATAATAATATTATCCTCTATGTAAATCTCCCCTGTATAATAATATTACCCTCTATGTAAATCATCCCCCGTATAATAATATTACCCTCTATGTAAATCTCCCCTGTATAATAATATTACCCTCTATGTAAATCTCCCCTGTATAATAATATTACCCTCTATGTAAATCTCCCCTGTATAATAATATTACCCTCTATGTAAATCATCCCCCTGTATAATAATATTACCCTCTATGTAAATCATCCCCCGTATAATAATATTACCCTCTATGTAAATCTCCCCTGTATAATAACATTACCCTCTATGTAAATCATCCCCCTGTATAATAATATTACCCTCTATGTAAATCTCCCCTGTATAATAATATTACCCTCTATGTAAATCATCCCCCTGTATAATAATATTACCCTCTATGTAAATCTCCCCTGTATAATAATATTACCCTCTATGTAAATCATCCCCCTGTATAATAATATTACCCTCTATGTAAATCTCCCCTGTATAATAATATTACCCTCTATGTAAATCTCCACTGTATAATAATATTACCCTCTATGTAAATCTCCCCTGTATAATAATATTACCCTCTATGTAAATCGTCCCCTGTATAATAACATTACCCTCTATGTAAATCTCCCCTGTATAATAATATTACCCTCTATGTAAATCTCCCCTGTATAATAATATTACCCTCTATGTAAATCTCCCCTGTATAATAATATTACCCTCTATGTAAATCGTCCCCTGTATAATAACATTACCCTCTATGTAAATCTCCCCTGTATAATATTACCCTCTATGTAAATCTCCCCTGTATAATAATATTACCCTCTATGTAAATCTCCCCTGTATAATAATATTATCCTCTATGTAAATCATCCCCCTGTATAATAATATTACCCTCTATGTAAATCTCCCCTGTATAATAACATTACCCTCTATGTAAATCATCCCCCGTATAATAATATTACCCTCTATGTAAATCTCCCCTGTATAATAATATTACCCTCTATGTAAATCTCCCCTGTATAATAATATTACCCTCTATGTAAATCTCCCCTGTATAATAATATTACCCTCTATGTAAATCATCCCCCGTATAATAACATTACCCTCTATGTAAATCTCCCCTGTATAATAACATTACCCTCTATGTAAATCTCCCCTGTATAATAACATTACCCTCTATGTAAATCTCCCCTGTATAATAATATTACCCTCTATGAAAATCATCCCCCGTATAATAACATTACCCTCTATGTAAATCATCCCCTGTATAATATTACCCTCTATGTAAATCTCCCCTGTATAATAACATTACCCTCTATGTAAATCATCCCCCTGTATAATAACATTACCCTCTATGTAAATCTCCCCTGTATAATAACATTACCCTCTATGTAAATCATCCCTGTATAATAACATTACCCTCTATGTAAATCTCCCCCTGTATAATAACATTACCCTCTATGTAAATCTCCCCGTATAATAATATTACCCTCTATGTAAATCTCCCCTGTATAATATTACCCTCTATGTAAATCTTCCCTGTATAATAACATTACCCTCTATGTAAATCTCCCCTGTATAATAATATTACCCTCTATGTAAATCTCCCCTGTATAATAACATTACCCTCTATGTAAATCTCCCCTGTATAATAATATTACCCTCTATGTAAATCTCCCCTGTATAATAACATTACCCTCTATGTAAATCTCCCCTGTATAATAACATTACCCTCTATGTAAACCTCCCCCTGTATAATAATATTACCCTCTATGTAAATCATCCCCCTGTATAATAATATTACCCTCTATGTAAATCTCCCCTGTATAATAACATTACCCTCTATGTAAATCATCCCCCTGTATAATAACATTACCCTCTATGTAAATCATCCCCTGTATAATAACATTACCCTCTATGTAAATCATCCCTGTATAATAACATTACCCTCTATGTAAATCTCCCCTGTATAATAATATTACCCTCTATGTAAATCTCCCCTGTATAATAATATTACCCTCTATGTAAATCTCCCCTGTATAATAATATTACCCTCTATGTAAATCTCCCCTGTATAATAACATTACCCTCTATGTAAATCTCCCCTGTATAATAATATTACCCTCTATGTAAATCTCCCCTGTATAATAACATTACCCTCTATGTAAATCTTCCCTGTATAATAACATTACCCTCTATGTAAATCTTCCCTGTATAATAATATTACCCTCTATGTAAATCTCCCCTGTATAATAATATTACCCTCTATGTAAATCTCCCCTGTATAATATTACCCTCTATGTAAATCTCCCCTGTATAATAACATTACCCTCTATGTAAATCTCCCCTGTATAATAACATTACCCTCTATGTAAATCTCCCCTGTATAATAATATTACCCTCTATGTAAATCTCCCCTGTATAATAATATTACCCTCTATGTAAATCTCCCCTGTATAATAACATTACCCTCTATGTAAATCTCCCCTGTATAATAATATTACCCTCTATGTAAATCTCCCCTGTATAATAACATTACCCTCTATGTAAATCTCCCCTGTATAATAACATTACCCTCTATGTAAATCTCCCCTGTATAATAACATTACCCTCTATGTAAATCTCCACTGTATAATAATATTACCCTCTATGTAAATCTCCCCTGTATAATAATATTACTCTCTATGTAAATCTCCCCTGTATAATAATATTACCCTCTATGTAAATCTCCCCTGTATAATAATATTACCCTCTATGTAAATCATCCCCCTGTATAATAATATTACCCTCTATGTAAATCATCCCCCTGTATAATAATATTACCCTCTATGTAAATCTCCCCTGTATAATAATATTACCCTCTATGTAAATCTCCCCTGTATAATAATATTACCCTCTATGTAAATCTCCCCTGTATAATAATATTACCCTCTATGTAAATCTCCCCTGTATAATAATATTACCCTCTATGTAAATCTCCACTGTATAATAATATTACCCTCTATGTAAATCTCCCCTGTATAATAATATTACTCTCTATGTAAATCTCCCCTGTATAATAATATTACCCTCTATGTAAATCTCCCCTGTATAATAATATTACCCTCTATGTAAATCATCCCCCTGTATAATAATATTACCCTCTATGTAAATCATCCCCCTGTATAATAATATTACCCTCTATGTAAATCTCCCCTGTATAATAATATTACCCTCTATGTAAATCTCCACTGTATAATAATATTACCCTCTATGTAAATCTCCCCTGTATAATAATATTACTCTCTATGTAAATCTCCCCTGTATAATAATATTACCCTCTATGTAAATCTCCCCTGTATAATAATATTACCCTCTATGTAAATCATCCCCCTGTATAATAATATTACCCTCTATGTAAATCATCCCCCTGTATAATAATATTACCCTCTATGTAAATCTCCCCTGTATAATAACATTACCCTCTATGTAAATCTCCCCTGTATAATAATATTATCCTCTATGTAAATCGTCCCCTGTATAATAACATTACCCTCTATGTAAATCTCCCCTGTATAATAATATTACCCTCTATGTAAATCTCCCCTGTATAATATTACCCTCTATGTAAATCTCCCCTGTATAATAACATTACCCTCTATGTAAATCTCCCCTGTATAATAACATTACCCTCTATGTAAATCTCCCCTGTATAATAACATTACCCTCTATGTAAATCTCCCCTGTATAATAATATTACCCTCTATGTAAATCTCCCCTGTATAATAATATTACCCTCTATGTAAATCTCCCCTGTATAATATTACCCTCTATGTAAATCTCCCCCTGTATAATAATATTACCCTCTATGTAAATCTCCCCTGTATAATAACATTACCCTCTATGTAAATCTCCCCTGTATAATAACATTACCCTCTATGTAAATCTCCCCTGTATAATAACATTACCCTCTATGTAAATCATCCCCGTATAATAACATTACCCTCTATGTAAATCTCCCCTGTATAATATTACCCTCTATGTAAATCTCCCCTGTATAATAATATTACCCTCTATGTAAATCTCCCCTGTATAATAACATTACCCTCTATGTAAATCATCCCTGTATAATAACATTACCCTCTATGTAACTCTCCCCTGTATAATAATATTACCCTCTATGTAAATCTCCCCTGTATAATATTACCCTCTATGTAAATCTCCCCTGTATAATAATATTACCCTCTATGTAAATCTCCCCTGTATAATAATATTACCCTCTATGTAAATCATCCCCCTGTATAATAACATTACCCTCTATGTAAATCATCCCCTGTATAATAATATTACCCTCTATGTAAATCTCCCCCTGTATAACAATATTACCCTCTATGTAAATCATCCCCCTGTATAATAATATTACCCTCTATGTAAATCCCCCCTGTATAATAACATTACCCTCTATGTAAATCTCCCCTGTATAATAATATTACCCTCTATGTAAATCATCCCCCTGTATAATAACATTACCCTCTATGTAAATCATCCCCCTGTATAATAATATTACTCTCTATGTAAATCTCCCCTGTATAATAATATTACTCTCTATGTAAATCTCCCCTGTATAATAATATTACCCTCTATGTAAATCTCCCCTGTATAATAATATTACCCTCTATGTAAATCTCTCCTGTATAATAACATTACCCTCTATGTAAATCTCCCCTGTATAATAACATTACCCTCTATGTAAATCATCCCCTGTATAATAACATTACCCTCTATGTAAATCTCCCCCTGTATAATAATATTACCCTCTATGTAAATCTCCCCTGTATAATAATATTACCCTCTATGTAAATCATCCCCCTGTATAATAACATTACCCTCTATGTAAATCATCCCCCTGTATAATAATATTACTCTCTATGTAAATCTCCCCTGTATAATAATATTACTCTCTATGTAAATCTCCCCTGTATAATAATATTACCCTCTATGTAAATCTCCCCTGTATAATAATATTACCCTCTATGTAAATCTCCCCTGTATAATAACATTACCCTCTATGTAAATCATCCCCTGTATAATAATATTACCCTCTATGTAAATCTCCCCCTGTATAATAATATTACCCTCTATGTAAATCTCCCCTGTATAATAATATTACTCTCTATGTAAATCTCCCCTGTATAATAACATTACCCTCTATGTAAATCTCCCCTGTATAATAATATTACCCTCTATGTAAATCTCCCCCTGTATAATAATATTACCCTCTATGTAAATCTCCCCTGTATAATAACATTACCCTCTATGTAAATCTCCCCTGTATAATAACATTACCCTCTATGTAAATCTCCCCCTGTATAATAATATTACCCTCTATGTAAATCTCCCCTGTATAACATTACCCTCTATGTAAATCTCCCCCTGTATAATAACATTACCCTCTATGTAAATCTCCCCTGTATAATAACATTACCCTCTATGTAAATCTCCCCTGTATAATAATATTACCCTCTATGTAAATCTCCCCTGTATAATAATATTACCCTCTATGTAAATCTCCCCTGTATAATAATATTACCCTCTATGTAAATCATCCCCTGTATAATAATATTACCCTCTATGTAAATCTCCCCTGTATAATAACATTACCCTCTATGTAAATCTCCCCTGTATAATAACATTACCCTCTATGTAAATCTCCCCTGTATAATAATATTACCCTCTATGTAAATCTCCCCTGTATAATAACATTACCCTCTATGTAAATCTCCCCTGTATAATAACATTACCCTCTATGTAAATCTCCCCTGTATAATAATATTACCCTCTATGTAAATCTCCCCTGTATAATAATATTACCCTCTATGTAAATCTCCCCTGTATAATAACATTACCCTCTATGTAAATCTCCCCTGTATAATAATATTACCCTCTATGTAAATCTCCCCTGTATAATAATATTACCCTCTATGTAAATCTCCCCTGTATAATAACATTACCCTCTATGTAAATCTCCCCTGTATAATAACATTACCCTCTATGTATAATAATAATATTTTCCGTAAAAATAAATGTGTATAGTGTAAAATAAAATTGTGTGAATTGTGCCGTGAATCGTGCCGTGGGTTGGGTAGTCACCTGACCGTGTGGCCTAATGGATAAGGCGTCTGACTTCGGATCAGAAGATTGAGGGTTCGAGTCCCTTCATGGTCGATAAATTTTTTTTTTTTTTTTTATTATGTGAAGCTTTTGTAGTTTTTCTTTGTTTTTCTGGATGTTAGACATACAATTTACCCATAAAATCTGTGGTTTGTTCATTTCTTCAGGATGGTTGAGGATTGGGTAGAGACAAACAGGATGTGGCTTTAAGTTCGAGGCCTGGGCAGATGCTGCAGCTATTGTTTCTCAACCTGTGTGACTCCAGCTGTTGCAAAACGACAACTCCCAGCATGTCTGTACAGCCAGTAAGTAAGATTTAGACAGGTTTCTAAGTGTGGTCTCTAGGGTGGTGTTTGGTTACGCAAAAAATGTTGTGACTATTTTAACCCCTTAAGGACATAGGGCGTATCCATACGCCCCCGTTTCCAAGTCCTTAAGGACCGAGGGTGTATGGATACGCCCTGAGCATTTCCGGCCCCCGTCGCTAGCCTAAGGGGAGCCAGGGCCGGATGCCTGCTGAAATCGTTCAGCAGGCATCCCGACATATCGCCCAGGGGGGTCATTATGTCCCCCCATGTCGGCGATCTGCGGCGGATTCCGGGTCAATCGGGTCTCCAGTGACCCGATGACCCGGAATAACTGGCTGACGGCCCCGAACAGCCATAGCCAGCAGGGGTGAGGTGGCACTGGTGCCACCTCACGATCGCCCTGATTCTTCGGCCGGTTTCCCGGCCGACCAATCGGGGTGCCTGCTGCGGGTGTCACTCCCGCAACCCGCTCCGCCCCTCTTCCGGAGGACGTGAGCGGGTGCTGGCAGAAGACCCCGGGTGCTGGGGACCCAGATCCCCGGCGTCCCTGTTGGGATCGGGGCCCCAAGAGCGACGGCGGCGGCGAGGGACTGACCTGTGCGGCGGCATCGTGGAGCAGCAGCAGGAGGTGAGTGACAGCCTCCTGCTGTTGCTTAGCAACAGCTCCCAGCATGCAAAAAGGGCATGCTGGGAGCTGTAGTTATGCAACAGCAGGAGGCAGACCACCACAACTCCCAGCATGCCCTTATGGAGGCACATTCTTTCTATGGAAAAGTGTACCTTCAGCTGTTGTATAACTACAACTCCCAGCTTGCACAATCAGCTAAAGTGCATGCTGGGAGTTGTAGTGGTGCATGCCCGTTGGCTGTCGGTGACTGCTGAGAGTTGTAGTTTTGAGCTGAAGGCACACTGAGTTAAGTAGCAAACCAGTGTGTCTCCAGCTGTTGCATAACTACAATCCCCAGCATCCCCAGCCAATGTAGTATGCCTCCGGCTGTTGCATAACTACAAGACCCAGCATGCCCTTCCGCTGTCCGTACATGCTGGGGGTTGTAACTTTTGCAACAGCTGAAGGCACACTGGTTGCAAAACACTGAGTTTGTTACCAAACTCGGTGTTTCACAACCTGTGTGTCTCCAGCTGTTGCAAAACTACAACTCCCAGCATGCACTGATAGACCGTACATGCTGGGAATTGTAGTTTTGCAACAGCTGGATGTCCCCCCCCCCCCCCCCCCCAATGTGAACGTACAGGGTACACTCACATGGGCGGAGGATTACAGTAAGTATCCGGCTGCAAGTTTGAGCTGCGGCAAATTTTCTGCTGCAGCTCAAGCTGCCAGCGAGAAACTACTGTGAACCCCCGCCCGTGTGACTGTACCCTAAAAACACTACACTACACTAACACACAATAAAATAAAAAGTAGAACACACTACATATACACATACCCCTACACAGCCCCCCTCCCCAATAAAAAGGAAAAACGTCTGGTACGCCACTGTTTCCAGAACAGAGCCTCCAGCTGTTGCAAAACAACTACTCCCAGTATTGCCAGATAGCCGTTGACTGTCCAGGCATGCTGGGAGTTTTACAACAGCTGGAGGCACCCTGTTTGGGAATCACTGGCGTAGAATCCCCCTATGTCCACCCCTATGCAAATCCCTAATTCAGGCCTCAAATGCGCATGGCGCTCTCACTTTGGAGCCCTGTCGTATTTCAAGGCAACAGTTTAGGGTCACATATGGGGTATCGCCGTACTCGGGAGAAATTGGGCTTCAAATTTTGGGGGGGATTTTCTGCTATTACCCTTTTTAAAAATGTAACATTTTTGGGAAATCAAGCATTTTAGGTAAAAAAAATAAACATTTTTTTTACATATACAAAAGTCATGAAACACCTGTAGGGTATTTAAGGTTCACATTACCCCTTGTTACGTTCCCCGAGGGGTCTAGTTTCCAAAATGGTATGCCATGTGTTTTTTTTTTTTTTTGCTGTTCTGGCACCATAGGGGCTTCCTAAATGCGGCATGCCCCCAGAGCAAAATTTGCTTTCAAAAAGCCAAATGTGACTACTCCTCTTCTGAGACCTGTAGTGCACCAGCAGAGCAATTTTCACCCCCATATGGGGTGTTTTCTGAATCGGGAGAAATTGGGTTTCAAATTTTGGGGGGTATTTTCTGCTATTACCCTTTTTAAAAATGTAAAATTTTTGGGGAACCAAGCATTTTAGGTAAAAAAAAAAATTTTTTTACATATGCAAAAGTCGTGAAACACCTGTGGGGTATTAAGGTTCACTTTACCCCTTGTTACGTTCCCTGAGGGGTCTAGTTTCCAAAATGGTATGCCATGTGTGTTTTTTTGCTGTCCTGGCACCATAGGGGCTTCCTAAAGGTGACATGCCCCCCAAAAACCATTTGTCGCTCCTTCCCTTCTGAGCCCTCTACTGCACCCGCCGAACACTTTACATAGACATATGAGGTATGTGCTTACTCGAGAGAAATTGGGTTTCAAATACAAGTAAAAATTTTCTCCTTTTTACCCCTTGCAAAAATTAAAAAATTGGGTCTACAAGAACATGCGAGTGTAAAAAATGGAGATTGTGAATTTTCTCCTTCACTTTGCTGCTATTCCTGTGAAACACCTAAAGGGTTAATACGCTTACTGAATGTCATTTTGAATACTTTGGGGGTGTAGTTTTTATAATGGGGTCTTTTATGGGGTATTTCTAATATGAAGACCCTTCAAATCCACTTGAACCTGAACTGGTCCATGAAAAATTGCGAGTAAAAACTCATAAATTTTATGATGCAAACATAAAGTAGACATATTGTATATGTGAACCCAAAAAAAATTATTTTGAATATCCATTTTCCTTACAAGCAGAGAGCTTCAAAGTTAGAAAAATGCAAAATTTTCATTTTTTTCATCAAATTTGGGGATTTTTCACCAAGAAAGGATGCAAGTTACCACAAAATTTTACCACTAAGTTAAAGTAGAATATGTCACGAAAAAACAATCTCGGAATCAGAATGATAACTAAAAGCATCAGAGTTATTAATGTTTAAAGGGACAGTGGTCAGAATTGAAAAAAAAACGCTCCGGTCCTTAAGGTGAAAAAAAGGGCTCGGTCCTTAAGGGGTTAAAAAGCCGTAGTTTACGTATCACCGACCACTGTGAAAAGCCAATCACGCCGCACTTTACTCAAAGTACTTTCCTAAATGAGCCAAAATGATGTGTGAAAATTGTGCATTGCGCCAAAAGAGGTAACTTTTTTTTTTAACAAGGGTAATACCAATGATAAATTCCGCGCCCTCACTATCTTTTCCATTATCTCAACCCAATAGACGTAAAATGATGGTGCGCGTGCACGAAGAACTTAACAGGAAAAATTTTACATTTTTTGAGCCAGAAAAAGGCTGTGTTTGGGGCAAGATTATGCTCTGAAAAGGACCTAAGAAAATGAAATTGCGCAGTCTCTGCGTACTTGTCGGACTACAAGATGTTGTGACATTTGCTGCATGGAGTCCACTCTCACAGACATTGCGATCAGCCAACTAATGAGTGGACACTGACCGGGCCACACTGATCTTCTGAAGAATTATCAGCACTGCACAGTAAACGAGGTCCCATGACAGTAAACGAGCAGCTTTTGCAGTAAGAGCACTGATCACTGTAAACCAGCACTGATCGCAGTAAATGAGCACCCTTTTACAGTAAACGAGACCCCTTGCAGTAAATGTGCACTGATCGCAGTAAATGAGCGCCGCTTTACAGTAAACGAGCACTGACAGCAGTAAATGAGCGCCCCTCGCTGTAAACGAGCACCGATTGCAGTAAATGAACACCATTGTCAGTAAATGAGCACCAATAGCAGTAAATGAGCACCGATCGCAGTAAACGAGCACCCCTTTACAGTAAATTAACACCAATCACAGTAAATGAGCGCTGGTCACAGTAAACGGGCATTGATCGCAGTAAACGAGCGCAGATTACAGTAAAAGAGCACGCCTTTACAGTAAACAAGCGTTGATCGTAGTTAACTAGCACTGTTCGCAGTAAATGAGCGCCCCTTTACAGTAAACGAGCACCGATCACTGTAATGAGCACTGATGGCAGTAAACGAGCACTGATCACAGTAAATTAGCGCAGCTCACAATAAACAAGCACTGATCGCAGTAAACGAGCACTGATCGCAGTAAATGAATGCCGTTCACAATAAATGAGTTTCCCTTTACAGTAAACGAGCGCCGATCACAGTAAACCCATGCCGATCACAGTAAACGAGCACTGATCACAGAAAATGAGTGCCAATCACAGTAAATGAGTGCCTCTTTACAGTAAATGAGCACTGATCACAGTAAATGAGCACTGATCACAGTAAATGAGCACTGATCACATAAACGAGCGCCGATCACAGTAAATGAGCACTGATCGCAGTAAATGAGCGCCGATCACAGTAAACCCGTGCCGATCACAGTAAACCCGTGCCGATCACAGTAAATGAGCGCCGATCACAGTAAACGAGCACTGATCGCAGAAAATGAGTGCCGATCACAGTAAATGAGTGCCTCTTTACAGTAAAAGAGCACTGATCACAGTAAATGAGCACTGATCACATAAACGAGCGCCGATCACAGTAAATGAGCACTGATCGCAGTAAATGAGCGTCGATCACAGTAAACAAGCACTGATCACAGTAAATTAGTGCCGATCACAGTAAATGAATGCCCCTTTACAGTAAACGAGAGCCGATCACAGTAAATGAACGCCGAACGTAGTAAACGCACGCCGTTCACAGTTAATGCATGCCAATCACAGTAAATGAACGCCTAACGCAGTAAACGCACGCCGATCACAGTAAACAAGCGCTGATCACAGTAAACGAGCGCCGATCACAGTAAATTGGTGCCTCTTTACAGTAAATGTGCGCTGATCACAATAAATGCGCGCCGATCACAGTAAACGAGTGCCGATCACAGTAAATTAATGCCCCTTTACAGTAAACGAGCACCGATCACAGCAAACACGCGCCGATCACAGTAAATGCACGCCGATCGCAGTAAACGCACGCCGATCACAGTAAACAAGTGCTGATCACAGTAAACGAGCGCCGATCACAGTAAATTGGTGCCACTTTACAGTAAATGTGCGCCGATCACAGTAAACGCGCGCCGATCACAGTAAACGACACTGGTCGCAGAAAATGAGCGCCGATCACAGTAAATGAGTACCCCTTTAGGGTGCGTTCACACTATGGAATTCCCACAGAATTCCATGAGCGGAACTCCGCGGTGTGAACTTAACATTTGTGTGAATGGGTCTCCGTGAGACCTGTTCACACTGCGGGATTTCAGCGGCGGACAATTCCACCGCTGAAATTGTTCCATGCATAGAAAGAACATGGAATTCAGCAAGCCGGGATTCCGCAGTGTGAACGCATCCTTACAGTAAATGAGCACCGATCACAGTAAACGAGCGCCTCCTGCAGTAAACACGTGCCCCTTTGCAGTAAACGATTTTTGTTTTTCCGTTAAATAAATTGTGATATCCTTTTTTGGCCTCCAGGTAGGTTGATCCAGTGGTGGATGCAGCAGCATGATGTTTTCCAATACTTTTTTTATTTGTTGTGAATCCTATTATTGTCAGGAACGCCTGGAAAATATTTGTGTAGGTTGACCGCGTGGCCTAATGGATAAGGCGTCTGACTTCGGATCAGAAGATTGGGGGTTCGAGTCCCTTCGTGGTCGAATTTTTTAAGGTCACTTTGAAATAACTTTATTTACCAAATCAAATAAAGATTATGGGAATAATGAATAAAAGTTGTCTAAACTGAATCTGTTGCCCATAGTGACCAATCACAGTGCAACTTACATTTTTAATGATCACTCTATGAAATAAAAGCTGAGCTCTGATTGGCCGTTGTAGAAGGTTTCAGTTTAGACTGTCCCTCCGCAATGTCCCCACATCTAATGTAGTCTGAGAAATTTACTTTTGTAAATATTGAAGGAAGAAATGTAAAATTGCGGATGTAGTTTGGATCATGTTATTGATCAGATTGTGGTATTGCTCGAAGTATGGATTGGGGTATGTGTCAGGGTATAGATTGTGGTATGGGTTGTATCAGGCTTTGAATTGGGGTGTGGTATTGATTGGTGTTTGGATTGGGGTATTTCTTGGCATATGGATCGCAGGACTCTTGTTTATTGTAGATAAATGTTCTGGAGGTTCTCAGATCGTCTTCCATTAGGTTTATGTCATTCGTGAATATTCTGTAATTTCATTTAAAGGGGTTTTCCAAGGATAGAAAAAACCCAGCTAATTTTGTTCAAAAACAGCACCACCCCTGTCCTCAGGTTGTGTACGGTATTGCAGCTCAGTTCCATTGAGGTGAATGGAGCCAAGTTGTAATACCACACAACCTGAGGACAGCTGTGGTTCTGTTTTCAGAAGTAAATAGCTCTGTGTATCTATCCCCCGATTACTCCTTTAAAAAAAAGTAATGTCAGAAGTGGGATTTGAACCCACGCCTCCATTTGGAGACCAGAACACCCACGGCTGGGTAAGAGCTTTTTCTTGAGTCTGGCGCCTTAGACCACTCGGCCATCCTGACATTTATAAAGCTGATAATTTCCCTGATGACCTCTCTGATAATAATCTCAATATAGCACTGACATATTTAGCTACACTGTACAAAGAGACATGGGAGGAGAGTCCTGGAGATGGGAGGAGAGTCCTGGAGATGGGAGAAGAGTCCTGGAGATGGGAGAAGAGTCCTGGAGATGGGAGAAGAGTCCTGGACATGGGAGAAGAGTCCTGGAGATGGGAGAAGAGTCCTGGAGGTGGGAGAAGAGTCCTGGAGGTGGGAGGAGAGAGTCCTAGAGGTGGGAGGAGAGAGTCCTGGAGGTGGGAGGAGAGAGTCCTGGAGGTGGGAGGAGAGAGTCCTGGAGATGGGAGGAGAGTCCTGGAGATGGGAGAAGAGAGTCCTGGAGATGGGAGGAGAGTCCTGGAGATGGGAGGAGAGAGTCCTGGAGATGGGAGGAGAGAGTCCTGGAGATGGGAGGAGAGAGTCCTGGAGATGGGAGGAGAGAGTCCTGGAGATGGGAGGAGAGTCTTGGAGATGGGAGGAGAGTCCTGGAGAATGGGGGAAAGTCCTGCTTGTGACATCATGGCCACGCCCCCTCAATGCAAGTTTATGAGAGGGGCCGTGACGGCAAGTCTATGAGTGGGTGTCGCATCACCAGTCATCCAGCACGGAGTGAAGACATCTTAATCCCTATACTTTGGATAGGGGATAAGATGTCTAGGTGCGGAGTACCCCTTTAATCCTTATAAAATGATATTTAGTAAATATTTTCTTACATATATGACTTTTCTCAGCCGGGTAATTCAGCGTGGAGAGGCCAACAAAATCTTCTCTACTGGGAGATATCAATATTTTCATGTTTTTGCTTTGTAGTATGTATTATGTCTTATGTGGAAAGTAACAAACATGTGGTCCCTCATGTTTGTCTCATCTCTAGGAGACGAGGATTTAACATATCATAAGTGCGAAGAGATGAGAAATACAATAAAATATTCCTGGAAGAATGGAAGGAGATTGTGTGGCCGCCTGCTCTCCCCTCCAGGCTCTCAGCATGTGACACTGGGGTTGTACTTAGAGAAGGAGAACAGAGATAAGAACTCGTAAATAGAGGAGGACAGAGGTAAGAACTCGTAAATAGAGGAGGACAGAGATAAGAACTAGTAAATAGAGGAGGACAGAGGAAGAACACAAGACCTGACCGTGACTGCTGGAATAATTATGTGAAGATCGGAGGAGAAAAAAGTGATGTCAGAAGTGGGATTTGAACCCACGCCTCCATTCGGAGACCAGAACACCCATGTGTTGGGAAGAGCTTCCTCTTGAGTCTGGCGCCTTAGACCACTCGGCCATCCTGACAAGCTATATGTGCTGGAGCTGTATGGTTTGATGAATATAGGTTGTGCAGACAGGGCTGGAACGTGCCATATTATACTTATGAATATGATATGTCAGAAAGGAAACAGCAAGAAGACGGGCCTGCATGTCACTAGGGTAATTGTCGAGAGTATCAGGTTTAGGAGCATTCATGTTCATTAGGCCATGTAGTGGCTTCTGTTTATAATTGACTCCAATATCCCATACCAAATATAGCGTATGACGGACACCACCAGCATTTGGTTGAACTTGTTGACTTATTACTTATGTGGTCGCCCTTGTTTCGGCAGGAACAGCAGCATGTAACGGGGTACTCCACCCCAAGACATCATATCCCCTATCCAAACGATAGGGGATAAGATGTCTGATCACGGGGGTCCCACCGCTGGGAACCCTCGCAATCTCTCCTGCTGCACCCCCTGTTATCTGGTGCACGGAGCGAACTTTGCTCCGTAACTGTTGACTGGCGATGCAGGGGCCAGAGGCTTGTGATGTCACGACCCCGCCCCCTCAATGCAAGTCTATGGTGACGACCACAACGCCCCCTCCCATAGATTTTCATTCAGGGGGTGGGCCGTGATGTCACAAGGGGGCGGAGCAGTGACGTCACGATACTCCAGCCCCTGTGAGTCAACAGACACGGAGCAATCTTCACACAGTGCAGCTGGTGACAAGTGAGTGTTGCAGTAGAGATTGCGGGGGTCCCCGCAATCACACATCTTATCCCCTAAGCTTTGGATAGGGGATAAGATGTCTAGGGGCGAAGTACCCCTTTAAGGCAGCTCAAATCTGCTGAAAATACTGATGGAGATTGCAAACAGAGTGTGAGCACCAGTGATCTCCTGAACAGGGCCCCCGGCAGTCTGCTGGAAATGGGCGTGGATAAGTTATTTTTCACTGCACTACTCCTTTAACATGAAAAACATTCTTGAAAGACTAGTTTTTCCTAAAACTCCTCCAACCCGGATGAAGCAACTGCTTCAGGGCTTACAAAAATGTCTACGTCGTTATGACTAAAAATGCCAAGTTTTAGTGCAGCCAACTGGAGTGCTTGATTTTGATTTATACAATAATTAGTATTTAGAGAGGGGGAAAAAAGTTACTGTCAGAAGTGGGATTTGAACCCACGCCTCCATTCGGAGACCAGAACACCCATGTGTATGGAAGAGAGTCCTCTTGAGTCTGGCGCCTTAGACCGCTCGGCCATCCTGACAAGTGGTATAGAAGTGTATAGTGAGAGGACTCGGCCTCAAACTGTGTGCACTGTGCCTAACATTTGTCTTACTAGGTTTTTCTGATTTTATTTTTCTGATTATTTTTTACATTTTAGATTTTTACTTGTTATACTTTTTTTTTACTGTTTTTGTTTAGCTTTGTGTTTGATTTCACAGTCCCCTTCTACAGAACTACAGAACTTTCTTTTAGAAAGGATTGAAATTTGGTCAGAAACTTATGGATAAAACGGGGTAGAATTTAGCCTTACCAAATAATGTTGTGCTGAGGGCACAACACCCTGAATAGCGAGTAGACTCAGTCAGCTGCAGTGGCGTCCTCTTGAGGTCAGGAGTGTGACACTCGAACCAAAGTGCGCACAAAACGGGATCTGAGAAGTCCACATGAAATCTAAACGCTGTCTGATTAAACTGCTGTAGACTCGCAATGATGCCACGTCATCCTCTCAAGGTCGGAAATGACACTCAAACCGAACTTTGCACAAAATGGTATCTGAGAAGTCCACGTGAAATATAAACACTGTCCACTGAATAGCGTGTAGACTCGCAAAGGTGGTCGGTCAGCTGCCGCAGCGTCCTGACGAGGTCGAGGGCGTGACACTAGAGCCAAAGTGTGCACAAAACGGGATCTGAGAAGTCCACGTGAAATATAAACGCTGTCCACTGAATATCGTGTAGACTCACAAAGGAAGCACAGTTCACTAATATAATATAAATGGAGAAACTACGTGGATGCAACTCAAACAAAAAATGTTTAGGATGGTATAGGTGGTGCACAGATAAAGAGGGTAAGGTAAAATCAAGGGTAGAAAATAAGATATGAAAATCCATCACTAAATCAATGAAGGTACATGGAAAGGAAGAGGGTGGAGGAGGTAGACGGGGGGGGGGGGGGGGCTCAGAGGCAACGACCGGTGGTTTCGTGCTAATTAGCACTTGTTCTGGCCTCTGCTTACGTCATTGCTCCCGACTTTTTTATGTGTCTTGCAATGTGCACGTGACCAACTGATTCATGTGAAAAAAAAGGAAAAAATAAAGTCACAAAAACTTGGAAAAATATATAGTAGCACATCCAAAAAGATAATTACAATAGATACCAAAATTTATGAATCTAAAAAAGGAGAAAAATCTATTTTGTCATTGAGTCCCATAGAGCCTTGCGCTTCCAAATGCAGTATCCATTTAGCTTCACTGCGGAGGAGCGCCAGATCACGATCCCCGCCTCCATTCGTGGTTTTAACCCTTTCCAGACCTCCAAATTTCAGGTTTCCAATATTTCCTTTATGATCATGACGAATATGCACTATAAATCTAGGAGATCCGGAGCCGGTTTTGATTAAATGTAAGTGTTCACGAATTCTAGTACATAATTGTCGCTTGGTTTTACCAATGTAAAAGCGGCCGCATTTACATTGTATATAGTAGACAACATGGGTGGACCTGCAGGTAATAAGGTCATGTACCATGTGTGTATAGTAGAGGAAGCATTATATTTACAGTAGGAGCAGGAACCACATCTCTAATTTCCAGTGGAAACGTTTTTTTTTTAACCAGGTTTCTTGTTTAGAATTCTTTATTTCCGTTTTTTTCTTTTTAATATAATCGTAAAGTTTTTCTATTTGCTATCTGAGCAATGTCTGGAAATATTAATACTGTTAACTGAATAGCGTGTAGACTCAAAAAGGTGGTCGGTCAGCTGCCATGGCGTCCGGTCGAGGGCGTGACACTCAAACCAAAGTGTGCACAAAACGGAATCTGAGAAGTCCATGTGAAATATGAACGCTATATACTGAATATCGTGTAGACTCGCAAAGGTGGATGGTCAGCTGCTGTGGTGTCCTCTCAAGGTCAGCGGTGACACTCAAACCAAAGTTTGCAAAAAACTGGAACAGTCCACATGAAATATTAACACTGTCCACTGAATAGCATGTAGACTCGTAAAGGTGGAGCTGTCCTGTCGTTGGCGTGATACTCGAACCAAAGTGTGCAAAAAACAGGTTCTGAGATGTCCACACTATATATGAATGTGGTCCGCTAAATAGAATGTAGATTCGCAAAGGTGGTCAGTCAGCTGCCGCGTCGTCCTCTCAAGGTCAGACATGACACTCAAAACAAAGTTTGCAAAAAACAAGAACAGTCCACGTGAAATATGAAACTGTCCACTGAACAGCGTGTAGACTCACAAAGATGGTCGGTCAGCTACCACAACGTCCTCTCAAGGTTGGGCATGACACTCGATTCAAATTGTGCACACAACAGGATCTGAGAAGTCCACGTGAATTATGAAACTGTCCACTGAATAGCATGTGGACTCGCAAAGCTGGTCGGTCAGCTACCACGACGTCCTCTCAAGGTTGGGCATGACACTCGATTCAAATTGTGCACACAACAGGATCTGAGAAGTCCACGTGAAATATGAAACTGTCCACTGAATAGCATGTGGACTCGCAAAGCTGGTCAGTCAGCTACCACGACGTCCTCTCAAGGTTGGGCATGACACTTGAATCATATTGTGCACACAACAGGATCTGAGAAGTCCACGTGAAATATGAAACTGTCCACTTAATAGCATGTGGACTCGCAAAGCTGGTCGGTCAGCTACCACGACGTCCTCTCAAGGTTGGGCATGACACTTGAATCATAGTGTGCACACAACTGGATCTGAGAAGTCCACGTGAAATATGAAACTGTCCACTTAATAGCATGTGGACTCGCAAAGCTGGTCGGTCAGCTACCACGACGTCCTCTCAAGGTTGGGCATGACACTTGAATCATAGTGTGCACACAACTGGATCTGAGAAGTCCACGTGAAATATGAAACTGTCCACTGAATAGTGTGTAGACTCACAAAGATGGTTGGTCAGCTACCGCGACGTCCTCTCAAGGTTGGGCATGACACTTGATTCAAATTGTGCACACAACAGGATCTGAGAAGTCCACGTGAAATATGAAACTGTCCACTGAATAGTGTGTAGACTCGCAAAGCTGGTCGTCAGCTGCCGTGGTGTCCTGTCGAGGGTGCGTCACTAGAGCCAAAGTGTGCACAAAACTGGAACAGTCCACACAAAATATTAACACTGTCCTCTGAATAGCGCTCGCTATGCGCCAGCAGACAGCGGTTATAATTCACGTGGACTTCTCAGATCGCCCCTATAAGAAATGTTTCACAAAAATATGTGGAAGGGGAATTAGCTCAAATGGTAGAGCGCTCGCTTAGCATGCGAGAGGTAGCGGGATCGATGCCCGCATTCTCCACATCTTTTTACATTGGCCGTTACAATTTAGAATTTCACACATTGGCCCTCATTTTATTTGTGTTTTTTTTCCCTGACAGGTATTTTTCCACGGTATTTACTCATTTTTCCCTATGTATTTACTTGTTTTTGCACTTTTCCCTACATTTTGCTTTTTATTTTACAACTGTTCTAAACAGTCAGGTTTTGGGGAGCTCAAATTAACCACATTTTATATGGGAACATTTGTAAATATGATTTTCTCTGAACATGTCGGGGGGCCACGCCCTTTTGTGACCACGCCCCCTTTCCAGAGTTGGACGTGTTTTTTTTTTGTTTTTTTTTTTTTTAAGATTTATTTGGTAGCAAATTCTGACAAACGAAACATGACACAATTTGTGTGCAAAACTGATAAAAAATTATGTCGGGATTCATTTAGTAAATAACCCCCAATAACTATCTATATCTATGAACAGTTTAGTCTCCAGAAATCACACGTGACCTTCACCTTTTTTTTTTCTTTTTTACAAAGATAATAAGGAACGAACATTTTACTGTGTGTTATGATTTTTAGCCTTCTTGTTCTTTTTTATGTTGTTTTGCTGCTTTTTTATATTAACTCCTTATGGACGCAGCCAATTCTCAGTTTTGCCTTTTCATAATTTTTTTTCTCTTCGCCTTTTAAGAGTTAGTAATGACACCTTTAATTTTACCATAGCTTGTACGGCGCAGGCAGAAAATATAATTTGTGACGGAAAAATGAAAAAGTAAAATAAAATTTAGCAATTTTTTGGCGGGTTTTGTTTTTGCATATTACAATTTACCGTAAAACTGTCATGTTTTCTTTATTCTGTGGGTCAGTAAGATTATAACAATCACCATGGTTACACACGTTTCTATTATTGTACTGGTATTAAAAAAAAGTTTAAGTTAATTTGTTAAAAAAGTATGTTTGTTTAATATTGTCCCCTTCTGACCCCTATAACTTTATTATTTTTCTGTATACGGGGCTGTGATCTCTAGTTTTAATCGGTACCACTTTTTTGTAAAGGTGACTTTTAATCACTTTTTAAACTTTTCTTTTTTTTTTATGGAATATGATGTTACCAACAATCAGCAATTTTGGGTGTTTTTTTTTTCTTTTACGTTTACATATTTTTTTCTTACGCCGTTCACTATACGGGATCATTAACATTATATTTTAAGGGTACGTTCACAAGTACAGGATCTGCTGCATATTTTGTGCAGCTGATATTGCTACCCATTAACTTTGTTGTGTAGCAAAATCAGCTGCAGAAAGTATGCAGCATTAATATGCAGCAGATGCTGTAAGTGTGAACGTACCCTAATAGTTTGGATGGATATTTCCGCACATGGCAATTATGTTAGTTTATTTATTTTTTATTAGTAAAATGTGAAAAGTGGGCGATAATATTTTTATTGGGGGGAGGGACTTATTCAGGTTTTTATTTTACAAAACTTTTTATTAGTATTTTGTTACATGTGTAAAGTCCCCACAGGGGACTATTTATAGAATGACTGATCAGTGGTATCTGTGATCTACTTATTTAGACTTTTCATAAGGCAGCTCATACAGATGGATCCCAGAGAGCAGCAGGGAAGAGGAAACCTCCAGCCACCATCTTAACTCGTTGGACTACCTCTGTTGTGGTCCGATGAGTCTACCCCAAAGCCCTGCAGATACTTTAGATGCTTTGGTCAGTAATGGTGATTACTGACCAAATTGCGGCCATCTTGTTCTGATCACCATTTTGGGAGACACTATGATCACATATACGTGGAGACTGACGGGGATGTCAGTGTATCACAAAACATTATCCTTAAAAGGGTACTCCCATGGAAAAGTAATTTTTTTTTTTTTTTTTATAAACTGATGCCAGAAAGTTAAACAGATTTGTAAATTATTTCTATTAAAAAATCTTAATCCTTCCAGTACTTTTTAAGGGCTGTATACTACAGAAGAAATGCTTTACTTTTTAGATTTCTCTGATTTCACGACCACAGTGCTCTCTGCTGTCCATTTTAGGAACTGTACAGAGCAGGAGAAAATCCCCAGAGCAAACATATGCTGCTCTGAACAGATCCTAAAATGGACAGCAGAGGTCAGCAGAGAGCACTGTGGGCATGACATCAGAGAAATCTAAAAAGTAAAGCATTTCCTCTGTAGTATACAGCTCCTAAAAAGTAATGGAAGGATTAAGATTTTCTAATAGAAGTAATTTAAAAATCTGTTTAATTTTCTGGCACCAGTTTATTTAAAAATAAAAGTTTTCCACGGAGTACCCCTTTAAGGTCAGAGAATGTACCAATAAAAACATAAACACATCCCTTGGTGGATTTAGGTAGAAAACAGACATGGCCGCACATCTACAATCTTGTATAATGATCTGATTGCTTCTCAGCATAATATCAAAAACTAACAGGTTGTTATTATACATTTTTGATCAAAAAGTACAAGCCCACTCGCCACGTCAAGGCCAACTATTTAGAGTGGGTCCATAACGTCCCTAGCATAAAATGGCGCAGCACCGGGCGTCGACCACCACCGCCGCGACACCAGTGCCCACAGGGGGGAAACGACCCACTGGCAGAGCGGCCCAAATGCCACTCAAACCAGTCTATGGGTCGCACCCCCCCCCCCCCCCCCCCCCGCAGACACGGCGCCACGGCAGCAACGGACACCGCACAGCACCGCACCAGTGTGAACAAGGTGTAATAGCCACTTACCATGGTCTCCCAGTCAGACTGGGAGGCTGCAAGGAAAGAAATGGCCCATGTGTAGCTAACTACTACTTATATAGGGTTGGGCTGAGGGGGTGGGGAAGAGTGCAGACACATCCCTGGGTGGACTTGAACCACCAACCTTACGTGCTAAACAATTGTGCCACAGAGAGTAAACAGAATATAGATTCACGTTGTACAACATCCTGAACCCCATGTAAATGTAACAAAGCCCCAGAAATGTGATCCCACAACCTCCGCACACAACCCGCACGCTCCGCCATCCCTTCCTGCGGTTCTTTATGTGGGAGGATCCATGGGCTCCATATGGCGTCTGAGGCTTCTTTTCTGGGTCATTTATCAGTCTGTGGGCAAAAGGTTCATATTTTATCAGGACAGGAGCGCACGAGCCCGAAATAATGTAACCTAGAGATAAATATAATAATGTAACAGAGGAATAAATGTAATAACAGAAATAAATATAATAACAGAGGAATGAATATAATAGAGGAATAAATATAATAATAACCTAACATAAATGGAATAGAGGAATAAATGTAATAACAGAAATAAATATAATAACAGAGGAATGAATATAATAGAGGAATAAATATAATAATAACCTAACATAAATGTAATAGAGGAATAAATATAATAACGTAACAGATAAATCAATATAATAACAGAGGAATGAATATAATAGAGGAATAAATATAATAATAACCTAACATAAATGTAATAGAGGAATAAATATAATAACGTAACAGATAAATCAATATAATAACAGAGGAATTGTTACGCCGAGCGCTCCGGGTTCCCGCTCCTCCCCGGAGCGCTCGCTTCACCTCCTCCGCTGCAGCGCCCCGGTCACGTCCTCTGACCCGGGGCGCTGCGATCCTGCTGCTAGCCGGGATGCGATTCGCGATGCGGGTAGCGCCCGCTCGCGATGCGCACCCCGGCTCTCCTACCTGACTCGCTCCCCGTCTGTTCTGTCCCGGCGCGCGCGGCCCCGCTCCCTAGGGCGCGCGCGCGCCGGGTCTCTGCGATTTAAAGGGCCACTGCGCCGCTGATTGGCGCAGTGGTTCCAATTAGAGTTATCACCTGTGCACTCCCTATATTACCTCACTTCCCTTGCACTCCCTTGCCGGATCTTGTTGCCTTAGTGCCAGTGAAAGCGTTCCTTGTGTGTCCCTTGCCAGTGTTTCCAGACCTTCTGCCGTTGCCCCTGACTACGATCCTTGCTGCCTGCCCCGACCTTCTGCTACGTCCGACCTTGCTTCTGCCTACTCCCTTGTACCGCGCCTATCTTCAGCAGCCAGAGAGGTGAGCCGTTGCTAGTGGATACGACCTGGTCACTACCGCCGCAGCAAGACCATCCCGCTTTGCGGCGGGCTCTGGTGAAAACCAGTAGTGGCTTAGAACCGGTCCACTAGCACGGTCCACGCCAATCCCTCTCTGGCACAGAGGGTCCACTACCTGCCAGCCGGCATCGTGACAGTAGATCCGGCCATGGATCCCGCTGAAGTTCCTCTGCCAGTTGTCGCTGACCTCACCACGGTGGTCGCCCAGCAGTCACAACAGATTGCGCAACAAGGCCAACAGCTGTCTCAACTGACCGTTATGCTACAACAGTTGCTACCACAGCTTCAGCAGTCATCTCCTCCGCCAGCTCCTGCACCTCCTCCGCAGCGAGTGGCCGCTCCTGGGATACGCTTATCCTTGCCGGATAAGTTTGATGGGGACTCTAAGTTTTGCCGTGGCTTCCTTTCCCAATGTTCCCTGCATCTGGAGATGATGTCGGACCTGTTTCCCACTGAAAGGTCTAAGGTGGCTTTCGTAGTCAGTCTTCTGTCCGGAAAAGCCCTGTCATGGGCCACACCGCTCTGGGACCGCAATGACCCCGTCACTGCCTCAGTACACTCCTTCTTCTCGGAAATCCGAAGTGTCTTTGAGGAACCTGCCCGAGCCTCTTCTGCTGAGACTGCCCTGTTGAACCTGGTCCAGGGTAATTCTTCCGTTGGCGAGTATGCCGTACAATTCCGTACACTTGCTTCAGAATTGTCCTGGAATAATGAGGCCCTCTGCGCGACCTTCAAAAAAGGCCTATCCAGCAACATTAAAGATGTTCTGGCCGCACGAGAAATTCCTGCTAATCTACATGAACTTATTCACCTAGCCACTCGCATTGACATGCGTTTTTCTGAAAGGCGTCAGGAACTCCGCCAAGATATGGACTCTGTTCGCACGAGGCGTTTCGTCTCCTCGGCTCCTCTCTCCTCTGGTCCCCTGCAATCTGTTCCTGTGCCTCCCGCCGTGGAGGCTATGCAGGTCGACCGGTCTCGCCTGACACCTCAAGAGAGGACACGACGCCGTATGGAGAACCTCTGCCTGTACTGTGCTAGTACCGAACACTTCCTGAGGGATTGTCCTATCCGTCCTCCCCGCCTGGAAAGACGTACGCTGACTCCGCACAATGGTGAGACAGTCCTTGATGTCTACTCTGCTTCTCCACGTCTTACTGTGCCTGTGCGGATGTCTGCTTCTGCCTTCTCCTTCTCTACAGTGGCCTTCTTGGACTCTGGTTCTGCAGGAAATTTTGTTTTGGCCTCTCTCGTCAACAGGTTCAACATCCCAGTGACCAGTCTCGCCAGACCCCTCTACATCAATTGTGTAAATAATGAAAGATTGGACTGTACCATACGTTTCCGCACGGAGCCCCTTCTTATGAGCATCGGATCTCATCATGAGAGGATTGAACTTTTGGTCCTCCCCAATTGCACCTCGGAGATTCTCCTTGGACTTCCCTGGCTTCAACTTCATTCCCCAACCCTGGATTGGTCCACTGGGGAGATCAAGAGTTGGGGGTCCTCTTGTTCCAAGAACTGTCTAAAACCGGTTCCCAGTAACCCTTGTCGTAACTCTGTGGTTCCTCCAGTAACCGGTCTCCCCAAGGCCTATATGGACTTCGCGGATGTTTTCTGCAAAAAACAAGCTGAGACTCTACCTCCTCACAGGCCTTATGATTGCCCTATCGACCTCCTCCCGGGTACTACTCCACCCCGGGGCAGAATTTATCCTCTCTCTGCCCCAGAGACTCTTGCCATGTCCGAATACGTCCAGGAGAATCTAAAAAGGGGCTTTATCCGTAAATCCTCCTCTCCTGCCGGAGCCGGATTTTTCTTTGTCTCCAAAAAAGATGGCTCCCTACGTCCTTGCATTGACTACCGCGGTCTTAATAAAATCACGGTTAAGAACCGCTACCCCTTACCCCTCATCTCTGAACTCTTTGATCGCCTCCAAGGTGCCCACATCTTCACTAAATTGGACTTAAGAGGCGCCTATAACCTCATCCGCATCAGAGAGGGGGACGAGTGGAAAACGGCATTTAACACCAGAGATGGACACTTTGAGTATCTGGTCATGCCCTTTGGACTGTGCAATGCCCCTGCCGTCTTCCAAGACTTTGTCAATGAAATTTTTCGTGATCTATTATACTCCTGTGTTGTGGTATATCTGGACGATATCCTAATTTTTTCTGCCAATCTAGAGGAACACCGCCGGCATGTCCGTATGGTTCTTCAGAGACTTCGTGACAACCAACTCTATGCCAAAATTGAGAAATGTCTGTTTGAATGCCAATCTCTTCCTTTTCTAGGATATTTGGTCTCTGGCCAGGGACTACAGATGGATCCAGACAAACTCTCTGCCGTCTTAGATTGGCCACGCCCCTCCGGACTCCGTGCTATCCAACGCTTTTTGGGGTTCGCCAATTATTACAGGCAATTTATTCCACATTTTTCTACCATTGTGGCTCCTATCGTGGCTTTAACCAAGAAAAATGCTGATCCCAAGTCCTGGCCTCCTCAAGCAGAAGACTCCTTTAAACAACTCAAGTCTGCCTTTTCTTCGGCTCCCGTGCTCTCCAGACCTGACCCTTCCAAACCCTTCCCATTGGAGGTTGATGCCTCCTCAGTAGGAGCTGGAGCTGTTCTTCTACAAAAAAATCCTTCCGGGCATGCTGTCACTTGTGGTTTTTTCTCTAGGACCTTCTCTCCAGCGGAGAGGAACTACTCCATCGGGGATCGAGAACTTCTAGCCATTAAATTAGCACTTGAGGAATGGAGGCATCTGCTGGAGGGATCAAGATTTCCTGTTATTATCTACACCGACCACAAGAACCTCTCCTACCTCCAGTCGGCCCAACGGCTGAATCCTCGCCAGGCCCGGTGGTCTCTGTTCTTTGCCCGATTTAATTTTGAGATTCACTTTCGTCCTGCCGATAAGAACATTAGAGCCGATGCTCTCTCTCGTTCCTCGGATGCCTCAGAAGTTGATCTCCCTCCGCAACACATCATTCCACCTGACTGCCTGATCTCCACTTCTCCTGCCTCCATCAGACAGACTCCTCCAGGAAAGACCTTTGTTTCTCCACGCCAACGCCTCGGAATCCTCAAATGGGGTCACTCCTCCCATCTCGCAGGTCATGCGGGCGTCAAGAAATCTGTGCAACTCATCTCCCGCTTCTATTGGTGGCCAACTCTGGAGACGGATGTTGGGGACTTTGTGCGAGCCTGCACTATCTGTGCCCGGGATAAGACTCCTCGCCAGAAGCCCGCTGGTTTTCTTCATCCTCTGCCTGTCCCCGAACAGCCTTGGTCTCTGATTGGTATGGATTTTATTACTGATTTACCCCCTTCCCGTGGCAACACCGTTATTTGGGTGGTCGTTGATCGATTCTCCAAAATGGCACATTTCATTCCTCTTCCTGGTCTTCCTTCTGCGCCTCAGTTGGCTAAACAATTTTTTGTACACATTTTTCGTCTTCACGGGTTGCCTACGCAGATTGTCTCGGATAGAGGGGTCCAATTCGTGTCTAAATTCTGGAGAGCTCTCTGTAAACAACTCAAGATTAAATTAAATTTTTCCTCTGCATATCATCCCCAGTCCAATGGACAAGTAGAAAGAATTAACCAGATCCTGGGTGATTATTTGCGACATTTTGTTTCCTCCCGCCAGGATGACTGGGCAGATCTCCTTCCATGGGCCGAATTCTCGTATAACTTCAGGGTCTCTGAATCTTCCTCCAAATCCCCATTTTTCGTGGTGTACGGCCGTCACCCTCTTCCCCCCCTCCCTACCCCCTTGCCCTCTGGTCTGCCCGCTGTGGATGAAATTTCTCGTGACCTTTCCATTATATGGAGAGAGACCCAAAATTCTCTCTTACAGGCTTCTTCACGCATGAAGAGGTTCGCGGATAAGAAAAGAAGAGCTCCCCCCGTTTTTTCCCCTGGAGACAAGGTATGGCTCTCCGCTAAATATGTCCGCTTCCGTGTCCCTAGCTACAAGTTGGGACCACGCTATCTTGGTCCTTTCAAAATTCTGTGTCAAATTAATCCTGTCTCTTATAAACTTCTTCTTCCTCCTTCTCTTCGTATCCCTAATGCCTTTCACGTCTCTCTTCTCAAACCACTCATCCTCAACCGTTTTTCTCCCAAATCTGTTCCTCTCACTCCTGTTTCCGGCTCCTCGGACGTCTTCTCGGTCAAGGAGATTTTGGCTGCCAAAAAGGTCAGAGGAAAAAATTTTTTTTTAGTAGACTGGGAGGGTTGTGGTCCTGAAGAGAGATCCTGGGAACCTGAGGACAACATCCTTGACAAAAGTCTGCTCCTCAGGTTCTCAGGCTCCAAGAAGAGGGGGAGACCCAAGGGGGGGGGTACTGTTACGCCGAGCGCTCCGGGTTCCCGCTCCTCCCCGGAGCGCTCGCTTCACCTCCTCCGCTGCAGCGCCCCGGTCACGTCCTCTGACCCGGGGCGCTGCGATCCTGCTGCTAGCCGGGATGCGATTCGCGATGCGGGTAGCGCCCGCTCGCGATGCGCACCCCGGCTCTCCTACCTGACTCGCTCCCCGTCTGTTCTGTCCCGGCGCGCGCGGCCCCGCTCCCTAGGGCGCGCGCGCGCCGGGTCTCTGCGATTTAAAGGGCCACTGCGCCGCTGATTGGCGCAGTGGTTCCAATTAGAGTTATCACCTGTGCACTCCCTATATTACCTCACTTCCCTTGCACTCCCTTGCCGGATCTTGTTGCCTTAGTGCCAGTGAAAGCGTTCCTTGTGTGTCCCTTGCCAGTGTTTCCAGACCTTCTGCCGTTGCCCCTGACTACGATCCTTGCTGCCTGCCCCGACCTTCTGCTACGTCCGACCTTGCTTCTGCCTACTCCCTTGTACCGCGCCTATCTTCAGCAGCCAGAGAGGTGAGCCGTTGCTAGTGGATACGACCTGGTCACTACCGCCGCAGCAAGACCATCCCGCTTTGCGGCGGGCTCTGGTGAAAACCAGTAGTGGCTTAGAACCGGTCCACTAGCACGGTCCACGCCAATCCCTCTCTGGCACAGAGGGTCCACTACCTGCCAGCCGGCATCGTGACAGGAATGAATATAATAGAGGAATAAATATAATAATAACCTAACATAAATGTAATAGAGGAATAAATATAATAATAATAACCTAACATAAATGTAATAGAGGAATAAATGTAATAACAGAACGAAATATAATAACAGAGGAATGAATATAATAGAGGAATAAATATAATAATAACCTAACATAAATGTAATAGAGGAATAAATATAATAACGTAACAGATAAATCAATATAATAACAGAGGAATAAATATAATAAAGTAAAAAGGAATAAATATAATAATAACATAAAATGAACAAATATAATAAAGTAATGAATTGATGATTTTTGTGTTGCCTTTTGTTCTCTTAAAGCCGTACTCCACATTTCGCTCGGTATGTTCAGGTTAGAGAGGGGACTTACCGTGTGAGAGGTAGTGGGATTGGTGCCCGCATTCTCCATGTTGTTTTGAACTGTCAGAAATTGTATTTAAAAAGCTGCGACTGAACTGATTAAAGATTTATTTTTTATTTATTTATTATTTTTATTAAAATCGGTTCAGGGTGCCTTCAAAACTAAAGAAATATTATAAAATAGCCCGTCCATGCCCGGCCATTGCTGTTCCAATAGAGACTGCTGTTCAGCTGACACCCAGTTCCTTCTCTTCCCAGCCGGAGAGGTGTTTATAGTAGATATACCCCTCCCCTGTCAGCTCTATCTGTATACTGCCGTTATGTCTATGTGATCAGTATATATATATATATATATATATATATATATATATATATATATATACATAGCAAAAAAGCAAAGAAGCGGCACTCCAAAGTCAAATGAAGGCTGTGTTTATTCACCCATCATGTGACCTTCATTTGACTCTGGAGTGCCGCTTCTTTACTTTTTTGCTGGAGTTTCCTTGGTTTGGGGTCAAGACCTGAGAAGCAGAGCACCGCCTGGGGAGCTATGAGCTCTATATTATACAGGGCTGATTTCTCCACCCTTTGAAGTGTTTGGTGTGTATATATATATATATATATATATATATATATATATATATATATAGTATGTATATACTCCTCCTCTCCAGCTCTATCTGTATACTGCTGCTATCTCTATGTGATCAGGATCTATAGTAGTTATACTCCTCCCCTCCAGCTCTATCAGTATACTGCTGTTGTCGCTATGTAATCAGTATAAATAGTAGTTATACACCTCCCCTCCAGCTCTATCTGTATACTGCTGCTATCTCTATATCATCAGTATATATATAGTAGATATACATCTCCCCTCTCAGCTCCATCTTTATACTGCTGCTATCTCTATTTGATCAGTATATATAGTAGATATACACCCCCTCTCCAGCTTTATCTGTATACTGCTGCTATCTCTATGTAAGCAGTACATAAAGTTATTATACACCTTCCCTCCAGCTCTATATGTATACTGCTGCTGCTACCTGTATAGGATCAGGATATATCGTAGTTATTCACCTCCTCTCCAGCTCTATCTGTATACTACTGTTACCTGTATGGGATCAGGATATATAGAAGTCACACAAAACCAGCTTAAACACAGCCTCGTCATATCTTCATAAAGCAACTCAATTGTGATTATAGGTCAAATCACTTTCTCCTTATTTATCTCAAAAACACATTAGAACTGCACAATGTGAACAACCACCAACCCATCAATGAGTCCAATGAACTGATCTGGATGATCTCCAGCAGCATGATGACATCAGCTGCAATAAGCAAACACCCAACCAGAGCATCATACATTCCCCATCATTGTGACTTAAATCAAAATGGAGCCTATCCTGTGCCTGGCACATAAGCAAAAGCAGGTAAGCATGCACAAGAACCTCTACATTATTGTCTAATAATAGACTTTTCTGCACTATATAAGCAAAAACTATATCTTTTCATTATTAATTATTTTAATATGTTTTGATATTTTGTAACGTTTACATACCTCACATGGTGACATTCTATACTTTATATACTTTCTTATCTATTTAATCATAATAACATTTTCTCTAACATCTTATTCTTTAGGATTTTTAGACCAATTTGGTAAAAATTTACTCATAATGGAGAATGCGGCATCGATCCCTCTACCTCTCACATGCTAAGCGAGCGCTCTACCATCTGAGCTAATTCCCCAATTACTGGATTTTCCCGCCAAGCAGAACAGTGCAGAGAGCGACAGAGGAGAATATGATGGAAATCATTCAGCCGCCGTCACCGAGATGTGAGTGTATGACCGATCCCGTGTATACAGCAGATGTATGACCGATCCTATGTCTACAGCAGATGTATGACCGATCCCGTGTATACAGCAGATGTATGACCGATCCCGTGTCTACTGCAGATGTATGACCGATCCCATGTCTACAGCAGATGTATGACCGATCCTATGTCTACAGCAGATGTATGACCGATCCCGTGTATACAGCAGATGTATGACCGATCCTATGTCTACAGCAGATGTATGACCGATCCCGTGTATACAGCAGATGTATGACCGATCCTATGTCTACAGCAGATGTATGACCGATCCTGTGTATACAGCAGATGTATGACCGATCCTATGTCTACAGCAGATGTATGACCGATCCCGTGTATACAGCAGATGTATGACCGATCCTATGTCTACAGCAGATGTATGACCGATCCCGTGTCTACAGCAGATGTATGACCGATCCCATGTCTACAGCAGATGTATGACCGATCCCGTGTCTACAGCAGATGTATGACCGATCCCGTGTCTACAGCAGATGTATGACCGATCCCGTGTCTACTGCAGATGTATGAACGATCCCATGTCTACAGCAGATGTATGACCGATCCCATCTCTGCAGCAGATGTATGACCGATCCTATGTCTACAGCAGATGTATGACCGATCCCATCTCTGCAGCAGATGTATGACCGATCCCATGTCTACAGCAGATGTATGACCGATCCCTTGTCTACAGCAGATGTATGACCGATCCCATGTCTACAGCAGATGTATGACCGATCCCTTGTCTACAGCAGATTTACGACCGATCCAATGTCTACAGCAGATGTGTGACTGATTCGATGTCTACAGCGGATTTATGACCGATCCCATGTCTACAGCAGATGTATGACCGATCCTATGTCTACAGCAGATGTATGACCGATCCCATGTCTACAGCTGATGTATGACCAATCCCATGTCTACAGCAGATGTATGACCGATCCCGTGTATACAGCAGATGTATGACCGATCCCATGTCTACAGCAGACGTATGGCCGATCCAATGTCTACAGCGGATTTAAGATCGATCCCATGTCTACAGCAGATGTATGACCGATCCCATGTCTACAGCAGATGTATGACCGATCCTATGTCTACAGCAGATGTATGACCGATCCCGTGTCTACAACAGATGTATGACCGATCCCATGTCTACAGCAGATGTATGACCGATCCTATGTCTACAGCAGATGTATGGCCGATCCCATGTCTACAGCAGATGTGTGACCGATCCCGTGTCTACAACAGATGTATGACCGATCCCATGTCTACAGCAGATGTATGACCGATCCCGTGTCTACAGCAGAAGTATGACCGATCCCATGTCTACAGCAGATGTATGACCAATCCCGTGTATACAGCAGATGTATGACCGATCCCGTATCTACAGCAGAAGTATGACCGATCCCATGTCTACAGCAGATGTATGACCAATCCCATGTCTACAGCAGATGTATGACCGATCCCGTGTATACAGCAGATGTATGACCGATCCCATGTCTACAGCAGATGTATGACCAATCCCGTGTATACAGCAGATGTATGACCGATCCCATGTCTACAGCAGATGTATGACCGATCCCATGTCTACAGCAGATGTATGACCAATCCCGTGTATACAGCAGATGTATGACCGATCCTATGTCTACAGCAGATGTATGACCGATCCCGTGTCTACTAGTGTTGCTCGCGAATATTCGCAATTCGAATATTATTCGCGAATATCGCATATTCGCGAATTCGTGAATTTCGCGAATATAGCGCTATATATTCGTAATTACGAATATTCGTTTTTTTTTTTTTTTTTTCCCACAGTACACATCACAGTGATCACTCCTCTCTGCTTCCAGCTTGTGTGGTGTAAAGAAGGCTCTAATACTACTGTGTGAGACTGGCGTGCAAAAATGCGCATATGCGAAAATTCGCATATGCTAATTTTCGCATATGCAAATTTTCATGTATGTTAATTTTGTATATGCTAATTTTCACATATGGTAATTTTCGCATACGCGAATTTTCGCATATGCGCGAAAAAAAAGAATATAACGAATATTCGCGAATATATGACGAATATTCGTCCATATATTCGCAAATATTCGCGAATTCGAACATGGCCTATGCCGCTCAACACTAGTGTCTACAGCAGATGTATGACCGATCCCGTGTCTACAGCAGATGTATGACCGATCCCGTGTCTACAGCAGATGTATGACCGATCCCATGTCTACTGCAGATGTATGACCGATCCCATGTCTACAGCAGATGTATGACCGATCCCATCTCTACAGCAGATGTATGACCGATCCCATGTCTACAGCAGATGTATGACCGATCCCATCTCTGCAGCAGATGTATGACCGATCCCATGTCTACAGCAGATGTATGACCGATCCCGTATCTACAGCAGAAGTATGACCGATCCCGTGTCTACAGCAGATGTATGACCGATCCCGTGTCTACAGCAGATGTATGACCGATCCCATGTCTACAGCAGATGTATGACCGATCCCATCTCTACAGCAGATGTATGACCGATCCCATCTCTACAGCAGATGTATGACCGATCCCATGTCTACAGCAGATGTATGACCGATCCCATGTCTACAGCAGATGTATGACCGATCCCGTATCTACAGCAGAAGTATGACCGATCCCATGTCTACAGCAGATGTATGACCGATCCCGTGTCTACAGCAGATGTATGACCGATCCCGTGTCTACAGCAGATGTATGACCGATCCCATGTCTACAGCAGATATATGACCGATCCCATCTCTACAGCAGATGTATGACCGATCCCATCTCTACAGCAGATGTATGACCGATCCCATGTCTACAGCAGATGTATGACCGATCCCATGTCTACAGCAGATGTATGACCGATCCTATGTCTACAGCAGATGTATGGCCGATCCCATGTCTACAGCAGATGTGTGACCGATCCCGTGTCTACAACAGATGTATGACTGATCCCATGTCTACAGCAGATGTATGGCCGATCCCATGTCTACAGCACATGTATGGCCGATCCAATGTCTACAGCAGATGTATGACCGATCCCATGTCTACAGCAGATGTGTGACCGATCCCATGTCTACAGCAGATGTGTGACCGTTCCCATGTCTACAGCAGATGTATGACCGATCCCGTGTCTACAGCAGATGTATGACCGATCCCATGTCTACAGCAGATGTATGACCGATCCCGTATCTACAGCAGAAGTATGACCGATCCCATGTCTACAGCAGATGTATGACCGATCCCATGTCTACAGCAGATGTATGACCGATCCCGTGTCTACAGCAGATGTATGACCGATCCCATGTCTACAGCAGATGTATGACCGATCCCATGTCTACAGCAGATGTATGACCGATCCCATGTCTACAGCAGATGTATGACCGATCCCGTGTCTACAGCAGATGTATGACCGATCCCGTGTCTACAGCAGATGTATGACCGATCCCTTGTCTACAGCAGATTTACGACCGATCCCTTGTCTACAGCAGATTTACGACCGATCCAATGTCTACAGCGCATTTATGACCGATCCCGTGTCTACAACAGATGTATGACCGATCCTATGTCTACAGCAGATGTATGACCGATCCCATGTCTACAGCAGATGTATGACCGATCCCGTGTATACAGCAGATGTATGACCGATCCCGTGTATACAGCAGATGTATGACCGATCCTGTGTCTACAGCAGATGTATGACCGATCCCATGTCTACAGCAGATGTATGACCGATCCCATGTCTACAGCAGATGTATGACCGATCCCATGTCTACAGCAGATGTATGACCGATCCAATGTCTACAGCAGATGTATGACCGATCCCATGTCTACAGCAGATGTATGACCGATCCCATGTCTACAGCAGATGTATGACCGATCCCATGTCTACAGCAGATGTATGACCGATCCCATGTCTACAGCTGATGTATGAACGATCCGATGTCTACAGCAGATGTATGACCGATCCGATGTCTACAGCAGATGTATGACCGATCCCATGTCTACAGCAGATGTATGACCGATCCCATGTCTACAGCGGATTTATGACTGATCCCATGTCTACAGCAGATGTATGACCGATCCCATGTCTACAGCAGATGTATGACCGATCCCGTGTATACAGCAGATGTATGACCGATCCCGTGTATACAGCAGATGTATGACCGATCCTGTGTCTACAGCAGATGTATGACCGATCCCATGTCTACAGCAGATGTATGACCGATCCCATGTCTACAGCAGATGTATGACCGATCCCATGTCTACAGCAGATGTATGACCGATCCAATGTCTACAGCAGATGTATGACCGATCCCATGTCTACAGCAGATGTATGACCGATCCCATGTCTACAGCAGATGTATGACCGATCCCATGTCTACAGCAGATGTATGACCGATCCCATGTCTACAGCTGATGTATGAACGATCCGATGTCTACAGCAGATGTATGACCGATCCGATGTCTACAGCAGATGTATGACCGATCCCATGTCTACAGCAGATGTATGACCGATCCCATGTCTACAGCGGATTTATGACTGATCCCATGTCTACAGCAGATGTATGACCGATCCCATGTCTACAGCAGATGTATGACCGATCCCATGTCTACAGCAGATGTATGGCCAATCCAATGTCTACAGCGGATTTATGACCGATCCCATGTCTACAGCAGATGTAAGACCGATCCCATGTCTACAGCAGATGTAAGACCGATCCCATGTCTACAGCAGATGTATGACCAATCCCATGTCTACAGCAGATGTATGACCGATCCAATGTCTACAGCAGATGGAGCTGAAAGGGTTACATGTTTCACATATTAAACAGAACAGGACAGACGTCTCACCGTCCAGTGTTTGAAGAGTTATTCCCGTCTGGACATTTATCCATCTAATCCCTTAGGTGTCCAGCATCCTGACCACGCCCAATGGCTGTAACCAGGCAGGAGGGGCCCTCGCTCCCACGGATCCCAGAGGTAGAACCTGCACCTAGCAGACATTTATGGTGTAACCTGTGAATAAAAAGGAATAACCCTGTAGGGATAGAAGTAAAAATGGTGCAGAAATATAAAAATATTCACCAAATGTTCTGGTCAATAAGAAGGGTCAGAAGGCAAGTCTGGTCCAAAGTGATAAGAAGAAGAGCAGATAAGCACATGTCCTATCAGTGGTGTATAGCGAATAAAGAAGAGCTCCGGCACCAAAAGACCTCATGTGTCTCCACTAAATGATAGCTGATCGCCCTTGGTCTAATAATGCATTCCAATCGAAGGAAAATCATCTTATTCTTACTAAACTGGAGTCTTCTCCAGAAGAAAGAAAAAAACTAATTCTAACCAAACCAAAGTCTACTCCAGAAGAAGGAAAAAAAACTAATTCTGACCAAACCAAAGTCTACTCCAGAAGAAGGAAAAAAACTAATTCTGACCAAACCAAAGTCTACTCCAGAAGAAGGAAAAAAAATAATTCTAACCAAACCAGAGTCTACTCCAGAAGAAGGAAAAAAGCTAATTCTAACCAAACCAAAGTCTACTCCAGAAGAAAGAAAAAAACAAATTCTGACCAAACCAGAGTCTACTGCAGAAGAAGGAAAAAAACTCATTCTAACCAAACCAGTGTCTACTCCAGAAGGAAGGAACAAACTCATTCTAACTGAACCAGAGTCTACTCCAGAAGAAAGAAAACATCTCATTCTAATCAAACTGGAGTTTACTCCAGAAGGGAGAAAATATCTCATTCTAATCGAGAGTCTACTCCAGAAGAAAGAAAAAAAAACTAATTCTAACCAATCCAGAGTCTACTCCAGTAGAAGGAAAAAACTCATTCTAACAAAACCAGAGTCTACTCCAGAAGAAAGAAAAGATTTAATTCTAACCAAACTAGAGTCTACTCCAGAACAAAGAAAGCATCTCATTCTAACCAAACCAGAGTCTACTCCAGAAGAAAGAAAAGATTTCATTCTAACCAAACTAGAGTCTACTCCAGAAGGAAGAAAATATCTCATTCTAATCTAGAGTCTACTCCAGAAGAAAGAAAAAAAAACTAATTCTAACCAATCCAGAGTCTACTCCAGTAGAAGGAAAAAACTCATTCTAACAAAACCAGAGTCTACTCCAGAAGAAAGAAAAGATTTAATTCTAACCAAAATAGAGTCTACTCCAGAACAAAGAAAGCATCTCATTCTAACCAAACCAGTCTACTCCAGAAGGAAGAAAATAATCTCATTCTAACCAAACCGGAGTCTACTCCAGAAGAAAGAAAAAAACTCATTCTAATCAAACTGGAGTTTACTCCAGAAGGAAGAAAAGACCTCATTCTAAACAAACCAGAGTCTACTCCAGAAGAAGGAAAAAAACTCATTCTAACCAAACCAGAGTCTACTCCAGAAGAAAGAAAAAACCTCATTCTAACCAATCCAGAGTCTACTCCAGAAGAAAGAAAACATCTCATTCTAACCAAACCAGAGTCTACTCCAGAAGAAAGAAAACATCTTAGTCTAACCAAACCAGAGTCTACTCCAGAAGGAAGAAAACATCTTAGTCTAACCAAACCAGAGTCTACTCCAGAAGGAAGAAAACATCTTAGTCTAACCAAACCAGAGTCTACTCCAGAAGGAAGAAAACCCATCTCATTCTAACCAAACTGGAGTCTACTCTGAAAGGAAGGTTTCTCACACACACACACACACATATATATATATATATATATATATATATATATATATATATATAAAACTCAACGTGTGTGTGTGTGTGTGTGTGTGTGTGTATGTATGTATGTATGTATGTATGTATGTTCCACAAAAACTTTCAAATGGCTGAAGATATTACCATTACACTTGGTCACATGTTACTTATATGTCAGCAACAAATATAGGATAGGTGATTTAACCCTTACTCACCCCCATTTGCCAGGGGCGGGGCTTATGTTTAAAGTCCCATGCAAGTCAATGGGAAATATGTGTTACCGCATAACTTCCAAACGGCTGGAGATATTTCCATAATATTTGGTCACATGTTACTTACATGTCCACTTAAAATATAGGATAGTAAATTTAACCCTTAACTACCCCCATTTGTGAGGGTCAGGGTTTTTGTTTAAAGTCCCATGCAAATCAATGGGAAATGTATGTTCTCATATAACTTCCGTACGGCTGGAGATATTTCAATACCTGGTAGACATATTACGGGTCGGGATGGGAGGTCGGGATAGGAGGTAGGGATAGGAGGTCGGGACAGGAGGTCTCTGGATAGGAGGTCGAGATAGGAGGACGTGAAAGGAGGTTGGGAAAGGAGGACAGGATAGGAGGACGGGATAGGAGGTTGAGATAGGAGGTTGAGATAGGAGGTCGAGATTGGAGGACAGGATAGGAGGTGGGGATAAGAAGACTGGATAGGAGCTCGAGATAGGAGGACGGGATAGGAGGACGGGAAAGGAGGACGGGATAGGAGGTCGGGATAGGAGGTAGGGATAGGAGGATGGGAAAGGAGGACGGGAAAGGAGGACGGGATAGGAGGTCAGGTAGGAGGACGGGATAGGAAGACAGGATATGAGGACGGGATAGGAGGTCTGGATAGGAGGTCAAGATATGAGGACGGGAAAGGAGGTTGGGAAAGGAGGACGGGATAGGAGGTCGGGATAGGAGGTCGAGAAAGGAGTACGGGATAGGAGGTCGGGATAGGAGCTCGAGATTGGAGGACAGGATAGGAGGACGGGATAGGAGGTCGAGATAGGAGGTCGAGATAGGAGGACGGGATAGGAGGTTGAGATAGGAGGTCGGGACAGGAGGATGGTATAGGAGGTCGAGATAGGAGAACGGGATAGGAGGTCAGGATGTGGGGTTGGGATATGACAACAATATATGAGGACGGGATATGAAGTCAAAAGCTTCCTTCTTTGTTTATTTTCCTCCCCAACAAGGATTAGGAAGGAAAACCGGGCAACGCCGGGTACTAAGCTAGTATATATATATATGTAAAAAGCAAAATCATCGGTAGTTGCAGTATCTTGTAATACCTTTTTTATTGGACTAACAAGATTATATAGAGAAGCTTTCGGGATACCTCCCTTTATCAAGTCATAAGCATTTCTTAGCTCACAAGGAGAAAACACACGTTCTATCTCACAAAATATGCAGGGGTTAAAACAACATATGTGGAGAATGGACACTAAGGTGAGCCATAAATTGTATAGCTATAGGAGGATAGAAACAGATAAGGATGAGGAGGGGGGGAGCAGAGGTGAGAATGGTGACAATAGATACAGATAAGGATGAGTGGGGGGGGGGGGGGAGAGGTGAGAATGGTGATTACGCTGGACAGAGGAGAAAGGACAATTTTACTGCAGACCCATAGACTGAACATAAGACTTACAGATCGTCCATCAGCAACCATAGAGAAAAGGACTATTGCACCCCAGTTGGACACCATTTCACCCAAACAGGTCACTCCCTACAGGACCTCAAAATCAAGATCATGAAAGGAAACTTCAAGAACACCCAGGAAAGAAAGACATTTGAAGCCAAAATGATAGTTCTTTATGAATCAGAGAACAGAGGACTTAATGTGGATTTAAGCTTCTTATCCCATTATCAAAATTTCCTATAACCTTTGCTAACCTGTCTTCCCTCTCCCTGCTCTAACACCATTACACCACTGCTCCCCCTCCCCTGTCTAAGTCTTATCTTCAGTCTATGGTCCTGTAGTAAAATTCAAGATTTTCTTAGCTATAGTGACGGAAAATATGGATTTTATAACGACAGGAGGCGAATAATATGCTGTTCCAAATTCTTTACTACCCAAATAGCAGCTGAAATAACAGTAAACAGGTACAGAGAAAAAACTTTTGAGAATACAACCAAACATGCTGTACAGGTGTATGTCCCGGATGACCAATCAGGTGACGTGACAGGTGATATAAGTCCGTGAGTCCTAGTATCTTCTCCTTTCTTTGATGAGAGTAAGTAATAAGTCAATAAAACGAGAAATAATCAAAAGAAAAACAATGAATATTCAGCCTTTTCCTGTGTAGAAGGTAGCAAATTCCATTTCCAGAAGAAGGGTGTTCCTAGAAGACAACGAAGACGTGTAGAAGTATCTTCTCATAAGGAAAACGGGAGGCTTGGAGATTCTTCTTGTCAGTTTTAGTAAGCTATGATGAAAAACAAGATAACATTAGGGTTGGGTTATGGGGGGATATTATTCGGCTCCTGTCGTTATAAAATCCATATTTTCCATCACTATAGCTAGGAAAATCTTGAATTTTGTTGCAGACTAGGAGGCTCATAATATGCTAGTTTAAAGCTATTTCATGTGTCTATTATAAAGAAAAACAAATAAAATATATAATAAAATACATTTGATATTAAAAGACAGACCTGGAAACATGAGGTTCAGGGCGGAAATAAAAAGTTCTAAAAGGTAGTCTCAGAGGACCAATCTGCATTTTTCAAGATATCTGATAGAGAACCACCTGATATAGCAGTTTTAGTAGATATAGCACTTCGAACTGAATGGGCACCAAAAAGGGACGTATCGATACCTGCAAGTGCCATCATGGTTCTAACCCATCTTGCCAGGGTGGAAGAGGAAACAGGAAGGTGGGGTTTGCAGTATGAGATGAGAAGTTGAGGAAAAGAAGATCGAAGAGTAGAAGTTCTGCGTTCGTAGGATTGAAGGAAAGAAACTACACATAAATCAGGCCGATTAGGAAAATAAGGATAAAAAACAGATTGAAGAGAGGTTTTTGTTCGTCTACATATTTCAAAGTGAACTCCATGAGGAGAAAAAGATCTTCTGGAAATGTCGAGAGCGTGAACATCAGAGATGCGTTTGATAGATATTAGACATAAAAGCATAGTTAGTTTAGATGAGAGAAATTTTAAAGAGATAGAGTCGTTATCCGGCCAGGATGAGAGTAGGGAAATAACGAGAGATACGTCCCATGTAGATTGATATTTGGGACGAGGAGGTCTCTTAAAACGAATGCCTTTAAGCAATTTACAGATGAGTGGATGTTTACCGATGGGAATGTCCAGGAATAAAGAACGATGTGCAGAAATGGCTGAGCGATATAGATTGATCGTGCGATAGGCCTTGCCTGAGTCGAAAAGTTCCGAAAGGAAATTTACAACGTGGGTAATAGGTGCTTGAACGGGATCCAGGTGTCTTCTAAAGCACCAATTATCCCAAACTTTCCAAGCTCATCTGTAAGATTTTCTGGTACCTGGAGCCCAGGCTTCAGCCAGAATGTCCTTAGATGATTGTGAAAGTCCAATGTCATTTGAGGATTGCCCGAAATGAACCAAGCCACGAGGGACATGGAGTTCGATAGGATCAGAGGATGAGGATTGGAATTGGGGTCTAGAAGAATGTGAGGAAAAGAAGGGAGTAGTCTGGGAAAATCTATGGTCAGGCTCAAGAGTTGAGGGAACCAGGGCTGAGCTGGCCATCAAGGAGTGATCAGGACTAGAGTAGCTTGGAGAGACATCGTTTGAAGGAGAACTCTGGGGATCATTGCGAAAGGAGGAAAAGCGTAGAGAGTGCCAGGAGGCCAGGTTTGAAGGAACGCATCTTGAGCTATGGCTTCCAGATCTGGACGCCAGCTGTAAAACATCGGTCCAAAGATATCGGACCCCAAAGATTGTTGATAGACTGGAAAATTGAACGGTCTAGCATCCAGTCGCTGGAATCCGTGAGATATCGGGAGTTCCAATCTTCTATAGAATTGTCGAGACCTGGAAGATATTCTGACTTTAAAATTATGTTCCTGGCTAAGCAGAAATTCCATAACTGAGTGGCTATATCTGAAAGGATTCTGGAACCTGTGCCACCTAAGCGATTGATATATTGAACCGCTGGTATGTTGTCCATGCGGATCAATATGCAACAATGCGACCTGAATTTCGCAAAGCTCTTTAGGGCGAAAAAACCTGCCAATAGTTCTAGGCAATTGATATGCAGATTGGATTCCGACTCGGACCAATTGCCTCCTGTTGAGACCGATCCGCATCGAGCTCCCCAGCCTTGAAGACTGGCGTCGGACTGTAAACAAATCCGGTCTGCAATTGAATATTGCTTTCCTGTTCCAGAGTTGGATGTGCTTGAACCACCATTGTAACTCTTCTTCTGCTTCTAATGATAGAGTGACCTCGTCTGAGTAAGAGAGGCCTTTCTGAAGATAATGTTTTTTCAACCTCTGTAGAGCTCTGTAATGCAGAGGTGCAGGAAAAATTGCTTGAATGGAAGCTGACAAAAGTCCGACTATCCTCGCAATTGTTCTGAGCGAGACAAATCGTCTGCGAAGAACGGAAAGGATCTCTTTCTTGATGGTAAATAGTTTCTTGGGGGGGAAGGCTGAGTGTAGATGAAACGGCATCTATCATAAAGCCAAGGAATTCTATCTTCCTGGAAGTTAGAAGAATGGATTTCTTCATATTGATAGAGAAGCCCAGGTTGGAAAGGAGAGAAATTGTCCAATTTAGGTGGCGGGTAAGAATAGTGGGGGATTGAGCCATGATGAGAACGTCATCTAGATATATTGTAAGACGCACCCCACGACTTCTTAATAAGGCAACCACCGGTTTCATCAGCTTGGTGAAGCACCAAGGAGCTGATGATAGGCCGAATGGAAGGCAAGTGAATTGCCATTTGATCTCCTCCCAAAAGAATTGGAGGAAAATTTGATGAGAAGGGTGGATAGGGACGGTCAAATAAGCGTCCTTTAGGTCTACTTTCACTAAATAATCTTGAGCTAAAAGAACGTCTCTTAGAAGATGGATACCTTCCATCTTGAAGTGTTGATAAGAGACAAATTCGTTCAAATGACGAAGGTTGATGACAGGACGATGACCTCTATCTTTTTTCTTCACTAGGAAGATGTTGCTTATGAAGCCTAAGGAGTATGGACTGGATTTTTTGATGGCTCTTTTTTGAAGCAAATCTTTGATCTCTTTTGAAATGAGCTGATAATCTTGGGCAGGGAAATTAATTTGATGAGAAAAGGAAAGTTGAATTGGGGGAGATAGGAAATCTATCAGATATCCCGAAACTGTCTGCAGAACCCAAGCATCTGACGTGATGGAAGCCCAAGTGGGGAAAAAATGTTGGAGTCGACCTCCCAGAGGAGGAAGGGAAGAAATTTCTGGAGGGAGACTTACCTGATGTCGGCCTGGATCTGGGGAATCCACGTTGTCCTCGGGCATGTCCTCTTGAAGGGAAGAAAGAGATCGGATTTGGTTGGAAGGAGGTATTGGGGTAAGTATATTGTTGGGGTTGAGGTTGATAGGAGCCTCTGTTGGACTGTCTATTGGCGAAGGGGCGGCCGGGAAAACGGCCCCTATTTTTCCTTGCCAAAAACTCTTTGAGAGAACACTTTCTTCAAAGAATTCTGGGCCTTGTCCAGAGATGTGAAAATGCCAACATATTTGCCTATCTCTTTGATGGCATTGTCTCCAAAAAGAAGTCCCTCATTAGAGGGTTCGGTCTCAGAATTAGCTAGATATGCCAGTTGAGGATCCAATCTCATTAATATAGTTTTCTTTCTTTCAGAACATAAAGCCGAATTGGCATTACCAAAAAGACAGATGGATCTTTGGATCCTGCCTCTCATAACCTCTGTATCTAAGGTAGTGCCTGAGGCTGAGGCGTGCTCAACAATATCCATCATTTGTGTCAAAGGACCAATTGCATCCAATAGTTTATCCTGACAGATGCGGAGAGATCTATCAAGATCTTTCTTAGGGTGTTTACCCGTTTTCAACATGTATTTGACTAATACAGGATCAACGTCTGGTGTGATTGCAGCTTTACCAGGTAGAGAGGGTCTGGGACATTCTGCCTTAAGTTTATTCCTGGCAGCTCTGTCTAAAGGCTTTTTTATCCAGGTAGATACTGTAAGGATTCCTCCTTGGGGATTAGCTCCGGGATCGTCCTGGATACGGCCACGGGACACGTTTCCACTCAATAAACCCGCAGACAAAGGTTATTCATGCACGCCTGGCACCTTGCCAGCTTTATTTAGACAGGTTGCAGGTAAAGCAAAACATAATGCAGGAACAAACCAAAGTCCTAGACCGTCTGGTCACTGACTACACAGACCAGCATGCCCTGACTACTATCTGGTGAGCTACCCTCAGCCAGCATAAAACATGTGCCCCTGCAACCTGTTACTCACAGTTCACACCACGTCTTCACTTCTTGGACCGCTCACAGTTCGCTGTGTGTTTCCTCAACAGGGTCCGTGTGTCTCCCCCTACAGCGATGTGCTGTTACCCAGGAAGAGCCCCAACTATTCTGTTTCTTTTCCTTTTAAACACACACTTTCCCTTCCTGATACCTCATTAATCAGGCCACAGGTGGAGCATTCTGCAGAGATAGCAAGGGAAATACACCCTTTCCTTGCCACACTGCCACATATCCCCCCCCTCTGCTCAGACCACCGGGAAGGAGCACTTGTATTCAAAAGGCAGAGTCCAACTGCCTTTCCTTTTCCTTGAACAACTACGTCCAACAGATTTTGAGGCACTTGGCTTCCTTCATCAGTAGATTTTATCTGCATCACTTCAATGGTGCACCCTTCTTTCATTCGCACTTTCATCAGCCACCGAGCACAAGACTTTTGGTCACCTTTGACAAATTCCTTGTAAAAAGCTCCATTCATGTCACACCTTTCCAACACCAGGTTCTTCATCTTGGTCTGTGCAGTGCTCTGGACACTAGGTGCGGACAAGGCAGATGCTCTAGGCCATTGTCTTCTTCTGTCACTGGTATGACCATTGCACGAACTTTGCTGGTGGCCAACCGAGCCTGTATCACCCATTTGCAGGTCTTCTAAGTCATCCTCCACAATTTCAGGAGGCTTCCCTTTAATGCACCTGTCCATCTTCTCCTTGAGACGGACTCTTCTCCAAATTCTACTTCTGCGGACTTTCTTCCAGTGTTTTCTAATCCAGTGCCTCTCAGGGTTTCCACCACGACCCAGTCTTCTATCACAGTGACTTCTTTTTAAGGACTCTGCTTTCTTATTAGCCCTTTCTTTAGGGACACCGACTTTCACAGGCTCATTTTTAGGCTGAGAACTCTTGGTTCCTTTAGCCAGTTTTTCACCTGCACCTTCAGATGTGTCACTGACTTTACTTGCAGCTTCTGCAGTTATCTCTGGTTTAACTTTTACCTCAGAGAACTTCTCTGCCTCAGAATTTTCACCATGCAATGTCAATATCTCTGCAGCTTCAGAGGACTTCCCATATGGTTTCACCTCAGTCTCAGCTTCAGAGGACCTTTCATATGGCTTCTTCTCATGGTCTTCAGACTCTACTGTTTCTTGCGTCCATTGTTCAGACTCCGCCTTTTTTAGAGAAAGCATCCCTGTCTCCAGTAGCTTTTGCCCCACAAGCAGTTTTTCTTCTTTTACACGGACGGCTGTGGCCTCAGTTTCCATCTGAGACACTTTTAACCTCTCGTTAGCCAGTTCTGCTATAACTTGGTCACGGCTTTCTTTTAGGACCTTCATGTCCCCTTCCAGCTTTAAATATTTCTGCTGCTCACTCTTGAGCTTAGCAGAGTTCTTCTTCTCACTTTCCAGCAATTCTGTCAAGTTTTTGCCCGTATCCTCCAGGGACAGCAGTTGTTCTCTCATCTGCTCATTATCTTTATTCAGTTGCGCCATCTTGGACACTTTCTGCTCATAGACTTTTAGCTGAGCCTCTTGTTCAGAGAGCTGAGTACCCAGTGAATCCAAGGCAGCTGCGCGAGACTTAATATGCGTTTCGTTCTGCGCCTCCAGGCTCTGCACCTTATGAGCCATTACCACTTTCTCCTTCTCCAGCTCTTCCATGGCTACCAACCTAGCCTTGTGATCACTTTGTAGAGCCAGATATGCCCCACACAGGACATTTACTTCTTCATCCTTGAATGAGATCTGCTTGGCCAGAATCTCCAATTCTCTCTCCTTGCTGGTCATAAGACCCTGGGAGCGGGACAGTTCCTCCTGCAGAGCCGCACACTCACTTTTGTGAAGCTCCATATCTTTCTGCAGCTGAAGCGTCGCTTCCTGCTCTTTATTCAAGTCTGCAAGCGTTTTTTCTTTCTCGTCTGTCAGGTGATGAACTACTTCTTCCTTTTGAGACAATTTAGCAGAAACCATCTGTAAGGTTTCTTCAAGGTTCTGGATCTGCTCCCTTTTTTTACCAAGACCAGCGCGTTTTTTCCGAGATCTCTTACTTTCAGCGGTCTCCTTACTCTCGCTGCTGGACCTTGTGACATTCTCTTGTCCTCTGACAGTCACCTGTGCTTGGCCTGTCTCTTCCTTCAAGCCAACTCGTTCAGACTCTTCTCCACCTTTAGGAGTAGTCTCCCCCTTTTCAAGGGTCTTGGCCACTTGGGCTTCAGGGTAGTTCCTGGACAGTCTCTCTGGACTGTCTCTCTGCTCACTGGCAGACTTCTCTTTCACTTCAACACTGTCTCTCTGCTGCCCAGCAGAAAGGTCTAGGGCTCCTGGGTCTGCAACAACATCTGGTCCAGTGGTTCGACCTTCCTGGTCACGATCCATCTCTGGTCCAGACATCACATCGCCTTCACTCAGGACTCTGTCTGTGACAGTAAGCGCAGCACCCAGCTCCACATGTACTCTCTTCAGTACTTCTGCATTATCCACAGACATCTCTGTAGCTTCTTTTCCAGTCACCTCTTCCAGATGACCGCGCAACTCTAGCCCCACCTTGGGCTCATCTTCAGATGGCGGATGGAACCCATGTTCCTGTACCTGATCCGTTTCTGGTTTCACTGAAGATTCTGTTTCAGTCAGAGGCGCACTTGTCACTTGAGTCACTGGATCCTCTTGGACTTGACTCACGGTCTGGTCTTCAGCTCCCCCAGCAGTCTGGCAGACCCCTATCTGACCTACATCTAGTGACTGCTGACACTCCCCGTCCTCAGCCTCTGCTGAGTAACTCTCCACTAGTGTGTGATGCAAGTCAGGTGTTGTGGGCCTATCAGGTGTTCCTGCTCTAGTTACCCGACAGTCTTCCCATAATTGCTGACAAAATTGAAAATCCGTCCCCAGTACTACATCATACTCCAAGGAGGGCGCTATTGCAACCTTGTGACCTATAGTACTATAGGGAGTAGAAATACAGACATTAACCGTTTTATAACCCCAAATACCAGCCTGCATAGACACTATAGCGGGGTCCGGCCTGCATAGACATTATAGCGGGGTCCGGCTTTCTCCTGCTGGACTTTACCAGACTTATTACACATCTAGGGTCTAACAAAACCGTTATCTTTTTCCCTTCTATTTCCAGCTCACACAGCTTTTCTTTTGTCCTGTCAGGTGGGATCAGTTCTCTTTACATCTGAACACATTAACATAAGTTTTTCAACAAAAACATTATCAGATTGCACATGTTCAAAATTTACAGGACAGTTCATAGCACTAGGACCTAACTCAGGCAAAGTGTGTTTTGTTACATTTTCTCCCAGTCCTGCATTTAACATTTTCTGTTCACCAGATTTTTTCAATCCGATCTGCACAGTGTGAACAGTCCCATCAGTCTTCATGAGGGGTTCCCCACCCTCACATGATTTTGCAACTGGACATAGGTTGGTACCACCTTGAACACTGTTCACACAGTCAACTAGGGAAACACCACCCTCCGATTCAGCATTTTTATGCACAGTCCCATCATTTTTATGCACAGTCTCATAGTCACTAAACATGGCCCCCATAACCCCTGGAACAGTCTTACCAGAATCTCTTGCCGTCCAGTCAGTTAAGGGCTGGTGCTGGACACCTCTCACCAGCTTCTCTGCTGCAGAACATCGCTCCACTTTAAGTAGCTCTGCAACCTTAAACCCAGCATCACTGTTGGGCTGCAGTGCACACTGTAGTCTTGCAGCTTGGCTTACTCCCACTTTAGTCAGGATCTCTGTCTTGACTTTCTCATAGTCCCGTAAGATCTTTGGATCCAGTTCACAATGAACTTTTTGGGCATCTCCTCCAATGAATCCAAACACCAAGTTTCCCCAGTGTGTCTTGGGCCATGCCTCAAGCGTAGCAATCCTTTCAAACTCTGCAAAGCTTGCTTCCTCCTGCGCTGCAGCCGTCTGCAACAAAGCACTTATCAGGACATCCATCTTGCAACACTTCAAACCTTGCAAACACAGTACAGTCCTCTGCCGAAATGTCAGCCGCTTGCCAACAAAATTTTTCCGTTGCCCCTAGCAACGCCTTTATACACAGTCTCAAAACGTAATCTGCACTCTGCAGGTGGCCCGTCCACCTGTCTCCTTACTTGAGAAAGAGCGCCCACTAGCTTGATGCGATCTGTTGCCCCTAGCAACAACTTCACCACAGGAGCAGTCCTGCTCTTGTACTCCACAGCTGGGCTCGTCCCACTGTCTCCTCTCTGAGAAAGAGTACACCCTTACACCATGCACGGTAGTTTTCTCTTGGCAACATCATCACTGCAACTCGACCACTGGTTGCTCCTAGCAACGTGTTTGCCCGCATCCTCCACCAATTGTAAGGATTCCTCCTTGGGGGATTAGCTCCGGGATCGTCCTGGACACTGCCACGGGACACGTTTCCACTCAATAAACCCGCAGACAAAGGTTATTCATGCACGCCTGGCACCTTGCCAGCTTTATTTAGACAGGTTGCAGGTAAAACAAAACATAATGCAGGAACAAACCAAAGTCCTAGACCGTCTGGTCACTGACTACACAGACCAGCATGCCCTGACTACTATCTGGTGAGCTACCCTCAGCCAGCATAAAACATGTGCCCCTGCAACCTGTTACTCACAGTTCACACCACGTCTTCACTTCTTGGACCGCTCACAGTTCGCTGTGTGTTTCCTCAACAGGGTCCGTGTGTCTCCCCCTACAGCGACATAACAGGGTCCGTGTGTCTCCCCCTACAGTGACATAACAGGGTCCATGTGTCTCCCCCTACAGCGATGTGCTGTTACCCAGGAAGAGCCCCAACTATTCTGTTTCTTTTCCTTTTAAACACACACTTTCCCTTCCTGATACCTCATTAATCAGGCCACAGGTGGAGCATTCTGCAGAGATAGCAAGGGAAATGCACCCTTTCCTTGCCACACTGCCACAATACATATTTGGCCACTATAGGTTGAGGAACCCATTCGCCGGACCTAGGATGGGATATGAGATCTGGATCGAATAAAGGGTTTCCTTTGTTGTCATAAATAATGGAATGTGATTTAGAGGGTTCATTAGATCCATGAGGGTCAGAAACCTCATCTACAATATCAGAATTCTGAGAGTGATCCTCATAAACGTCATCATCATTATCATCCTCATCGTCAGAAGAACTAGAGGAATGAGTATTAAATGAGTCCGGTTTTGCTCTGGACTGAGCTTTTCGTGCCCTTTTTATTTTATTCACCTCCAGGGCTGATGGTCTGTGGTGAGATACAACATCACCTATCACTTTTCCACTGGGATCAGCAGTGGGATCATTAATCTCTTGATCAGTTCTTTCATTTACTGTCAAGGAAAGTTTAGGATCTGCAGAGCAGAAACGTCTTTTATAGGTTCTTTTGCCCTTTTTTTTAATGACCTCTAGCCATTTTGGCTACTGAATCGTCTGCTGACCAGAAAATGTCAGAGGGGGTATTAGGGAGATTGGTAGTTGGAATAGGATTATTCATGGACAAAGTTTTAACAATAGTGTCTTGGAATTCTCCCATATCGGATTTTAGGGTATTTTGGATTGACTGGTCCACTAATTTCTGGATGTGAGAGGGGTCATTATTTATCTGTTCATTGGATGGGGTAGAAGACATATTGAACAAATAATGGTCAGCTCAATAAAAGTCAATTTTTAAACCAGCAGAAGGATTGTATATCTATAAGGTGAATATATATATATATATATATATATATATATATATATATATATATATATTTATATAACTGAATAGTTTTGAATAGGCTGAGGAAAAATACTTCGGGTGTATCTAAAGTCCGTCCCTCACACTCAGGTCCTGAGGAGAAATGAGGAGAGCGCGCACTGTGAGAGGAATCCAGTCAGATACAAGATCTCGCGAGAGGCGAGAGTACGCACGTACTGCTGAGAGAACGCGCAGAGAAGCAATGGCGCTGATGGGGAGTAATAGAAAGGCTACAGTGCGTGTCAGCGGGAGTTACCGAAAGTAAATATATTCCTGAGGAAGCGGAGGTGACAACATAAAAGGAAAAAAGAGAAATAAGTATATTATATGAGAAGGAGGGGGGGGGGGGAGGGAGGGGAAATACTGAGGAATAACGGTACGTAAAAACTGGGAAAGGAAATTCTATGAAGACAAAATGTATAAAGGGCAATATAAAATAGGAGTGATAAGGGGGGCGAAATATAATACATTTATTAGTAGAAATGTCTGTGAGGAGAAATACACAGCTGCATAGGGTACTTATCTTTCTGACGAGCAGCAAAGAAAGAAGATACTAGGACTCACGGACTTATATCACCTGTCACGTCACCTGATTGGTCATCCGGAACATACACCTGTACAGCATGTTTGGTTGTATTCTGTAAAGTTTTTTCTCTGTAGCTGTTTACTGTTATTTCAGCTGCTATTTGAGTAGTAAAGAATTTGGAACAGCATATTATGAGCCTCCTAGTCGGCAATAAAATTGTCCTTTCTCCTCTGTCCAGCGTAACCACCATTCTCACCTCTGCTTTCCAGCCCCCCCCCTCATCCTTATCTGTATCTATCGTCACCATTCTCACCTCTGCTCCCCTCATCCTTATCTGTATCTATCGTCACCATTCTCACCTCTCCTCCCCCTCATCCTTATCTGTATCTATCGTCACCATTCTCACCTCTCCTCCCCTCATCCTTATCTGTATCTATCGTCACCATTCTCACCTCTCCTCCCCCTCATCCTTATCTGTATCTATCGTCACCATTCTCACCTCTCCTCCCCTCATCCTTATCTCTATCTATCGTCACCATTCTCACCTCTGCTCCCCCCTCATCCTTATCTGTATCTATCGTCACCATTCTCACCTCTCCTCCCCCTCATCCTTATCTGTATCTATCGTCACCATTCTCACCTCTGCTCTCCAGCCCCCCCCTCATCCTTATCTGTATCGTCACCATTCTCACCTCTCCCCCCCCCCTCATCCTTATCTGTATCTATCGTCACCATTCTCACCTCTCCCCCCCCTCATCCTTATCTGTATCTATCGTCACCATTCTCACCTCTGCTCCCCCCATCCTTATCTGTATCTATCGTCACCATTCTCACCTCTCCCCCCCCTCATCCTTATCTGTATCTATCGTCACCATTCTCACCTCTCCCCCCCCCATCCTTATCTCTATCTATCGTCACCATTCTCACCTCTCCTCCCCCTCATCCTTATCTGTATCTATCGTCACCATTCTCACCTCTGCTCCCCTCATCCTTATCTGTATCTATCGTCACCATTCTCACCTCTCCCCCCCTCATCCTTATCTGTATCTATCGTCACCATTCTCACCTCTCCTCCCCCTCATCCTTATCTGTATCTATCGTCACCATTCTCACCTCTCCTCCTCTCCTCCTCCTTATCTGTATATATCGTCACCATTCTCACCTCTCCTCCTCCTCATCCTTATCTGTATCTATCGTCACCATTCTCACCTCTCCCCCCCCTCATCCTTATCTGTATCTATCGTCACCATTCTCACCTCTCCTCCCCCTCATCCTCACCTGTATCTATCGTCACCATTCTCACCTCTCCTCCCCCCCTCATCCTTATCTGTATCTATCGTCACCATTCTCACCTCTCCTCCCCCTCATCCTTATCTGTATCTATCGTCACCATTCTCACCTCTCCTCCCCCTCATCCTTATCTGTATCTATCGTCACCATTCTCACCTCTCCCCCCTCATCCTTATCTGTATCTATCGTCACCATTCTCACCTCTCCTCTCCTCATCCTTATCTGTATCTATAGTCACCATTCTCACCTCTCCTCCCCCTCATCCTTATCTGTATCTATCGTCACCATTCTCACCTCTCCTCCCCCCTCATCCTTATCTGTATATATCGTCACCATTCTCACCTCTGCTCCCCTCATCCTTATCTGTATCTATCGTCACCATTCTCACCTCTCCTCCCCCTCATCCTTATCTGTATCTATCGTCACCATTCTCACCTCTGCTTTCCAGCCCCCCCCCTCATCCTTATCTGTATCTATCGTCACCATTCTCACCTCTGCTTTCCAGCCCCCCCCTCATCCTTATCTGTATCTATCGTCACCATTCTCACCTCTCCTCCTCCCCTCATCCTTATCTGTATCTATCGTCACCATTCTCACCTCTCCTCCCCTCATCCTTATCTGTATCTATCGTCACCATTCTCACCTCTCCCCCCCCCTCATCCTTATCTGTATCTATCGTCACCATTCTCACCTCTCCCCCCCTCATCCTTATCTGTATCTATCGTCACCATTCTCACCTCTGCTCCCCCTCATCCTTATCTGTATCTATCGTCACCATTCTCACCTCTCCCCCCCTCATCCTTATCTGTATCTATCGTCACCATTCTCACCTCTCCTCCTCCTCCTCATCCTTATCTGTATCTATCGTCACCATTCTCACCTCTCCTCCCCCCTCATCCTTATCTGTATCTATCGTCACCATTCTCACCTCTCCTCCTCCCCCTCATCCTTATCTGTATCTATCGTCACCATTCTCACCTCTGCTCCCCCCTCATCCTTATCTGTATCTATCGTCACTATTCTCACCTCTCCTCCCCCTCATCCTTATCTGTATCTATCGTCACCATTCTCACCTCTCCTCCTCCCCCTCATCCTTATCTGTATCTATCGTCACCATTCTCACCTCTCCTCCCCCTCATCCTTATCTGTATCTATCGTCACCATTCTCACCTCTCCTCCTCCCCCTCATCCTTATCTGTATCTATCGTCACCATTCTCACCTCTGCTCTCCCCCCCTCATCCTTATCTGTATCTATCGTCACCATTCTCACCTCTCCTCCCCCTCATCCTTATCTGTATCTATCGTCACCATTCTCACCTCTCCTCCTCCTCATCCTTATCTGTATCTATCGTCACCATTCTCACCTCTCCTCCCCCTCATCCTTATCTGTATCTATCGTCACCATTCTCACCTCTGCTCTCCCCCCCTCATCCTTATCTGTATCTATCGTCACCATTCTCACCTCTCCTCCCCCTCATCCTTATCTGTATCTATCGTCACCATTCTCACCTCTCCTCCCCCTCATCCTTATCTGTATCTATCGTCACCATTCTCACCTCTCCCCCCCTCATCCTTATCTGTATCTATCGTCACCATTCTCACCTCTCCCCCTCCTCATCCTTATCTGTATCTATCGTCACCATTCTCACCTCTCCCCCTCCTCATCCTTATCTGTATCTATCGTCACCATTCTCACCTCTCCTCCTCCCCCTCATCCTTATCTGTATCTATCGTCACCATTCTCACCTCTCCTCCCCTCATCCTTATCTGTATCTATCGTCACCATTCTCACCTCTCCCCCCCCCTCATCCTTATCTGTATCTATCGTCACCATTCTCACCTCTCCTCCTCCCCTCATCCTTATCTGTATCTATTGTCACCATTCTCACCTCTCCTCCTCCCCTCATCCTTATCTGTATCTATCGTCACCATTCTCACCTCTCCCCCCCCCTCATCCTTATCTGTATCTATCGTCACCATTCTCACCTCTCCCCCCCCCTCATCCTTATCTGTATCTATCGTCACCATTCTCACCTCTCCTCCCCTCATCCTTATCTGTATCTATCGTCACCATTCTCACCTCTCCCCCCCTCATCCTTATCTGTATCTATCGTCACCATTCTCACCTCTCCCCCCTCATCCTTATCTGTATCTATCGTCACCATTGTCACCTCTCCTCTCCTCATCCTTATCTGTATCTATCGTCACCATTCTCACCTCTCCCCCCCTCATCCTTATCTGTATCTATCGTCACCATTCTCACCTCTCCTCCCCCTCATCCTTATCTGTATCTATCGTCACCATTGTCACCTCTCCCCCCCTCATCCTTATCTGTATCTATCGTCACCATTCTCACCTCTCCTCCCCCTCATCCTTATCTGTATCTATCGTCACCATTGTCACCTCTCCTCTCCTCATCCTTATCTGTATCTATCGTCACCATTCTCACCTCTCCTCCCCCTCATCCTTATCTGTATCTATCGTCACCATTCTCACCTCTGCTCTCCCCCCCTCATCCTTATCTGTATCTATCGTCACCATTCTCACCTCTCCTCCCCCTCATCCTTATCTGTATCTATCGTCACCATTCTCACCTCTCCTCCCCCTCATCCTTATCTGTATCTATCGTCACCATTCTCACCTCTCCCCCCCTCATCCTTATCTGTATCTATCGTCACCATTCTCACCTCTCCCCCTCCTCATCCTTATCTGTATCTATCGTCACCATTCTCACCTCTCCCCCCTCCTCATCCTTATCTGTATCTATCGTCACCATTCTCACCTCTCCTCCTCCCCCTCATCCTTATCTGTATCTATCGTCACCATTCTCACCTCTCCTCCCCTCATCCTTATCTGTATCTATCGTCACCATTCTCACCTCTCCCCCCCCCTCATCCTTATCTGTATCTATCGTCACCATTCTCACCTCTCCTCCTCCCCTCATCCTTATCTGTATCTATTGTCACCATTCTCACCTCTCCTCCTCCCCTCATCCTTATCTGTATCTATCGTCACCATTCTCACCTCTCCCCCCCCCTCATCCTTATCTGTATCTATCGTCACCATTCTCACCTCTCCCCCCCCCTCATCCTTATCTGTATCTATCGTCACCATTCTCACCTCTCCTCCCCTCATCCTTATCTGTATCTATCGTCACCATTCTCACCTCTCCCCCCTCATCCTTATCTGTATCTATCGTCACCATTCTCACCTCTCCCCCCTCATCCTTATCTGTATCTATCGTCACCATTGTCACCTCTCCTCTCCTCATCCTTATCTGTATCTATCGTCACCATTCTCACCTCTCCCCCCCTCATCCTTATCTGTATCTATCGTCACCATTCTCACCTCTCCTCCCCCTCATCCTTATCTGTATCTATCGTCACCATTCTCACCTCTCCTCCTCCCCTCATCCTTATCTGTATCTATCGTCACCATTCTCACCTCTCCTCCCCCTCATCCTTATCTGTATCTATCGTCACCATTCTCACCTCTCCTCCTCCCCTCATCCTTATCTGTATCTATCGTCACCATTCTCACCTCTCCCCCCCCATCCTTATCTCTATCTATCGTCACCATTCTCACCTCTCCCCCCCCTCATCCTTATCTGTATCTATCGTCACCATTCTCACCTCTCCCCCCCTCATCCTTATCTGTATCTATCGTCACCATTCTCACCTCTCCCCCCCCCCCTCATCCTTATCTGTATCGTCACCATTCTCACCTCTCCCCTCCCTCATCCTTATCTGTATCTATCGTCACCATTCTCACCTCTCCCCTCCCCCATCCTTATCTGTATCTATCGTCACCATTCTCACCTCTGCTTTCCAGCCCCCCCTCATCCTTATCTGTATCTATCGTCACCATTCTCACCTCTGCTTTCCAGCCCCCCCCTCATCCTTATCTTTATCTATCATCACCATTCTCACCTCTGCTCTCCCCCCCTTCATCCTTATCTGTATCTATCGTCACCATTCTCACCTCTCCTCCTCCCCTCATCCTTATCTGTATCTATCGTCACCATTCTCACCTCTCCCCCCCCTCATCCTTATCTGTATCTATCGTCACCATTCTCACCTCTCCCCCCCTCATCCTTATCTGTATCTATCGTCACCATTCTCACCTCTCCTCCCCTCATCCTTATCTGTATCTATCGTCACCGTTCTCACCTCTCCCCCCTCATCCTTATCTGTATCTATCGTCACCATTCTCACCTCTCCCCCCCTCATCCTTATCTGTATCTATCGTCACCATTCTCACCTCTCCTCCTCCCCTCATCCTTATCTGTATCTATCGTCACCATTCTCACCTCTCCCCCCCTCATCCTTATCTGTATCTATCGTCACCATTCTCACCTCTGCTCCCCTCATCCTTATCTGTATCTATCGTCACCATTCTCACCTCTCCTCCTCATCCTTATCTGTATCTATCGTCACCATTCTCACCTCTCCTCCCCCTCATCCTTATCTGTATCTATCGTCACCATTCTCACCTCTCCTCCCCCTCATCCTTATCTGTATCTATCGTCACCATTCTCACCTCTCCTCCTCCCCTCATCCTTATCTGTATCTATCGTCACCATTCTCACCTCTCCCCCCCCCATCCTTATCTGTATCTATCGTCACCGTTCTCACCTCTCCTCCCCCTCATCCTTATCTGTATCTATCGTCACCGTTCTCACCTCTCCCCCCCTCATCCTTATCTGTATCTATCGTCACCATTCTCACCTCTCCTCTCCTCATCCTTATCTGTATCTATCGTCACCATTCTCACCTCTCCCCCCCCCTCATCCTTATCTGTATCTATCGTCACCATTCTCACCTCTCCTCCTCCCCTCATCCTTATCTGTATCTATCGTCACCATTCTCACCTCTCCCCCTCCTCATCCTTATCTGTATCTATCGTCACCATTCTCACCTCTCCCCCTCCTCATCCTTATCTGTATCTATCGTCACCATTCTCACCTCTCCTCCTCCCCCTCATCCTTATCTGTATCTATCGTCACCATTCTCACCTCTCCTCCCCTCATCCTTATCTGTATCTATCGTCACCATTCTCACCTCTCCCCCCCCCCTCATCCTTATCTGTATCTATCGTCACCATTCTCACCTCTCCTCCCCCTCATCCTTATCTGTATCTATCGTCACCATTCTCACCTCTGCTCCCCCTCATCCTTATCTGTATCTATCGTCACTATTCTCACCTCTCCTCCCCCTCATCCTTATCTGTATCTATCGTCACCATTCTCACCTCTCCTCCTCCCCCTCATCCTTATCTGTATCTATCGTCACCATTCTCACCTCTCCTCCCCTCATCCTTATCTGTATCTATCGTCACCATTCTCACCTCTCCTCCCCCTCATCCTTATCTGTATCTATCGTCACCATTCTCACCTCTCCTCCCCCTCATCCTTATCTGTATCTATCGTCACCATTCTCACCTCTGCTTTCCAGCCCCCCCCTCATCCTTATCTGTATCTATCGTCACCATTCTCACCTCTGCTCCTCATCCTTATCTGTATCTATCGTCACCATTCTCACCTCTCCTCCTCATCCTTATCTGTATCTATCGTCACCATTCTCACCTCTCCTCCCCCTCATCCTTATCTGTATCTATCGTCACCATTCTCACCTCTCCTCCCCCTCATCCTTATCTGTATCTATCGTCACCATTCTCACCTCTCCTCCTCCCCTCATCCTTATCTGTATCTATCGTCACCATTCTCACCTCTCCCCCCCCCCATCCTTATCTGTATCTATCGTCACCGTTCTCACCTCTCCTCCCCCTCATCCTTATCTGTATCTATCGTCACCGTTCTCACCTCTCCCCCCCTCATCCTTATCTGTATCTATCGTCACCATTCTCACCTCTCCTCTCCTCATCCTTATCTGTATCTATAGTCACCATTCTCACCTCTCCTCCTCCCCTCATCCTTATCTGTATCTATCGTCACCATTCTCACCTCTCCTCCCCTCATCCTTATCTGTATCTATCGTCACCATTCTCACCTCTCCTCCCCCTCATCCTTATCTGTATCTATCGTCACCATTCTCACCTCTCCTCCCCTCATCCTTATCTGTATCTATCGTCACCATTCTCACCTCTCCTCCTCCTCATCCTTATCTGTATCTATCGTCACCATTCTCACCTCTCCTCCCCTCATCCTTATCTGTATCTATCGTCACCATTCTCACCTCTCCCCCCCCCTCATCCTTATCTGTATCTATCGTCACCATTCTCACCTCTCCTCCTCCCCCTCATCCTTATCTGTATCTATCGTCACCATTCTCACCTCTCCTCCCCCTCATCCTTATCTGTATCTATCGTCACCATTCTCACCTCTGCTCCCCCTCATCCTTATCTGTATCTATCGTCACCATTCTCACCTCTCCCTCCCCTCATCCTTATCTGTATCTATCGTCACCATTCTCACCTCTCCCCCCCTCATCCTTATCTGTATCTATCGTCACCATTCTCACCTCTCCTCCCCCCCTCATCCTTATCTGTATCTATCGTCACCATTCTCACCTCTCCTCCCCCTCATCCTTATCTGTATCTATCGTCACCATTCTCACCTCTCCTCCTCCCCCTCATCCTTATCTGTATCTATCGTCACCATTCTCACCTCTCCTCCTCCCCCTCATCCTTATCTGTATCTATCGTCACCATTCTCACCTCTCCTCCCCCTCATCCTTATCTGTATCTATCGTCACCATTCTCACCTCTCCTCCTCCCCTCATCCTTATCTGTATCTATCGTCACCATTCTCACCTCTCCTCCTCCTCATCCTTATCTGTATCGTCACCATTCTCACCTCTCCTCCTCCCCTCATCCTTATCTGTATCTATCGTCACCATTCTCACCTCTCCTCCCCCTCATCCTTATCTGTATCGTCACCATTCTCACCTCTCCTCCTCCCCTCATCCTTATCTGTATCTATCGTCACCATTCTCACCTCTCCTCCCCCCTCATCCTTATCTGTATCTATCGTCACCATTCTCACCTCTCCTCCTCCCCCTCATCCTTATCTGTATCTATCGTCACCATTCTCACCTCTCCTCCCCTCATCCTTATCTGTATCTATCGTCACCATTCTCACCTCTCCCCCCTCATCCTTATCTGTATCTATCGTCACCATTCTCACCTCTCCTCCCCTCATCCTTATCTGTGTCTATCGTCACCATTCTCACCTCTCCTCCCCTCATCCTTATCTGTATCTATCGTCACCATTCTCACCTCTCCCCCCCTCATCCTTATCTGTATCTATCGTCACCATTCTCACCTCTCCTCCCCTCATCCTTATCTGTATCTATCGTCACCATTCTCACCTCTCCCCCCCCCCTCATCCTTATCTGTATCTATCGTCACCATTCTCACCTCTGCTTTCCAGCCCCCCCCTCATCCTTATCTGTATCTATCGTCACCATTCTCACCTCTGCTCCCCCCATCCTTATCTGTATCTATCGTCACCATTCTCACCTCTCCTCCCCTCATCCTTATCTGTATCTATCGTCACCATTCTCACCTCTCCTCCCCTCATCCTTATCTGTATCTATCGTCACCATTCTCACCTCTCCCCCCCCCCTCATCCTTATCTGTATCTATCGTCACCATTCTCACCTCTCCTCCTCCCCCTCATCCTTATCTGTATCTATCGTCACCATTCTCACCTCTGCTCCCCCTCATCCTTATCTGTATCTATCGTCACCATTCTCACCTCTCCCTCCCCTCATCCTTATCTGTATCTATCGTCACCATTCTCACCTCTCCCCCCCTCATCCTTATCTGTATCTATCGTCACCATTCTCACCTCTCCTCCTCCCCTCATCCTTATCTGTATCTATCGTCACCATTCTCACCTCTCCTCCCCCTCATCCTTATCTGTATCTATCGTCACCATTCTCACCTCTCCTCCTCCCCCTCATCCTTATCTGTATCTATCGTCACCATTCTCACCTCTCCTCCTCCCCCTCATCCTTATCTGTATCTATCGTCACCATTCTCACCTCTCCTCCCCCTCATCCTTATCTGTATCTATCGTCACCATTCTCACCTCTCCTCCTCCCCCTCATCCTTATCTGTATCTATCGTCACCATTCTCACCTCTGCTCTCCCCCCCTCATCCTTATCTGTATCTATCGTCACCATTCTCACCTCTCCTCCCCCTCATCCTTATCTGTATCTATCGTCACCATTCTCACCTCTCCTCCTCCCCTCATCCTTATCTGTATATATCGTCACCATTCTCACCTCTCCTCCCCTCATCCTTATCTGTATCTATCGTCACCATTCTCACCTCTCCCCCTCATCCTTATCTGTATCTATCGTCACCATTCTCACCTCTCCTCCTCCCCCTCATCCTTATCTGTATCTATCGTCACCATTCTCACCTCTGCTCCCCTCATCCTTATCTGTATCTATCGTCACCATTCTCACCTCTCCCCCCCCCTCATCCTTATCTGTATCTATCGTCACCATTCTCACCTCTCCCCCCCCCTCATCCTTATCTGTATGTATCGTCACCATTCTCACCTCTCCTCCTCCCCTCATCCTTATCTGTATCTATCGTCACCATTCTCACCTCTCCCCCCCTCATCCTTATCTGTATCTATCGTCACCATTCTCACCTCTCCCCCCCCTCATCCTTATCTGTATCTATCGTCACCATTCTCACCTCTCCTCCTCCCCCTCATCCTTATCTGTATCTATCGTCACCATTCTCACCTCTCCTCCCCCTCATCCTTATCTGTATCTATCGTCACCATTCTCACCTCTCCTCCTCCCCCTCATCCTTATCTGTATCTATCGTCACCATTCTCACCTCTCCTCCCCTCATCCTTATCTGTATCTATCGTCACCATTCTCACCTCTGCTCCCCTCATCCTTATCTGTATCTATCGTCACCATTCTCACCTCTCCCCCCCCCTCATCCTTATCTGTATCTATCGTCACCATTCTCACCTCTCCCCCCCCCTCATCCTTATCTGTATCTATCGTCACCATTCTCACCTCTCCTCCTCCCCTCATCCTTATCTGTATCTATCGTCACCATTCTCACCTCTCCCCCCCTCATCCTTATCTGTATCTATCGTCACCATTCTCACCTCTCCTCCCCCTCATCCTTATCTCTATCTATCGTCACCATTCTCACCTCTCCCCCCCCCATCCTTATCTGTATCTATCGTCACCATTCTCACCTCTCCCCCCCCTCATCCTTATCTGTATCTATCGTCACCATTCTCACCTCTCCCCCCCTCATCCTTATCTGTATCTATCGTCACCATTCTCACCTCTCCCCCCCCCCCCTCATCCTTATCTGTATCGTCACCATTCTCACCTCTCCCCTCCCTCATCCTTATCTGTATCTATCGTCACCATTCTCACCTCTCCCCTCCCCCATCCTTATCTGTATCTATCGTCACCATTCTCACCTCTCCTCCCCCTCATCCTTATCTGTATCTATCGTCACCATTCTCACCTCTGCTTTCCAGCCCCCCCCTCATCCTTATCTGTATCTATCGTCACCATTCTCACCTCTGCTCTCCCCATCCTTATCTGTATCTATCGTCACCATTCTCACCTCTCCTCCTCCCCTTCATCCTTATCTGTATCTATCGTCACCATTCTCACCTCTGCTCTCCCCCCCTCATCCTTATCTGTATCTATCGTCACCATTCTCACCTCTCCCCCCCTCATCCTTATCTATATCTATCGTCACCGTTCTCACCTCTCCCCCCTCATCCTTATCTGTATCTATCGTCACCATTCTCACCTCTCCCCCCCTCATCCTTATCTGTATCTATCATCACCATTCTCACCTCTGCTCTCCCCCCCTCATCCTTATCTGTATCTATCGTCACCATTCTCACCTCTCCTCCCCCTCATCCTTATCTGTATCTATCGTCACCATTCTCACCTCTCCTCCTCCCCTCATCCTTATCTGTATCTATCGTCACCATTCTCACCTCTCCTCCTCCTCATCCTTATCTGTATCTATCGTCACCATTCTCACCTCTCCTCCTCCCCTCATCCTTATCTGTATCTATCGTCACCATTCTCACCTCTCCTCCCCCCCTCATCCTTATCTGTATCTATCGTCACCATTCTCACCTCTCCTCCCCTCATCCTTATCTGTATCTATCGTCACCATTCTCACCTCTCCTCCCCCCTCATCCTTATCTGTATCTATCGTCACCATTCTCACCTCTCCCCCCCTCATCCTTATCTGTATCTATCGTCACCGTTCTCACCTCTCCCCCTCCTCATCCTTATCTGTATCTATCGTCACCATTCTCACCTCTCCTCCCCCCATCCTTATCTGTATCTATCGTCACCATTCTCACCTCTCCTCCTCCCCTCATCCTTATCTGTATCTATCGTCACCATTCTCACCTCTCCTCCTCCCCTCATCCTTATCTGTATCTATCGTCACCATTCTCACCTCTCACCCCTTCATCCTTATCTGTATCTATCGTCACCATTCTCACCTCTCCCCCTCCCCCTCATCCTTATCTGTATCTATCGTCACCATTCTCACCTCTCCCCCCCTCATCCTTATCTGTATCTATCGTCACCGTTCTCACCTCTCCCCCCTCATCCTTATCTGTATCTATCGTCACCATTCTCACCTCTCCTCCCCTCATCCTTATCTGTATCTATCGTCACCATTCTCACCTCTCCTCCCCTCATCCTTATCTGTATCTATCGTCACCATTCTCACCTCTCCTCCCCCTCATCCTTATCTGTATCTATCGTCACCATTCTCACCTCTCCTCCCCCCTCATCCTTATCTGTATCTATCGTCACCATTCTCACCTCTCCTCCCCCCTCATCCTTATCTGTATCTATCGTCACCATTCTCACCTCTCCTCCCCCCTCATCCTTATCTGTATCTATCGTCACCATTCTCACCTCTCCTCCCCTCATCCTTATCTGTATCTATCGTCACCATTCTCACCTCTCCTCCCCTCATCCTTATCTGTATCTATCGTCACCATTCTCACCTCTCCTCCTCCCCTTCATCCTTATCTGTATCTATCGTCACCATTCTCACCTCTCCCTCCCCTCATCCTTATCTGTATCTATCGTCACCATTGTCACCTCTCCTCCCCCTCATCCTTATCTGTATCTATCGTCACCATTCTCACCTCTGCTCCCCCCTCATCCTTATCTGTATCTATCGTCACCATTCTCACCTCTCCCCCCCCCTCATCCTTATCTGTATCTATCGTCACCATTCTCACCTCTCCCCCCCCCCTCATCCTTATCTGTATCTATCGTCACCATTCTCACCTCTCCTCCCCCTCATCCTTATCTGTATCTATCGTCACCATTGTCACCTCTCCTCCCCCTCATCCTTATCTGTATCTATCGTCACCATTCTCACCTCTCACCCCCTTCATCCTTATCTGTATCTATCGTCACCATTCTCACCTCTCCCCCTTCATCCTTATCTGTATCTATCGTCACCATTCTCACCTCTCCCCCCCCCCCTCATCCTTATCTGTATCTATCGTCACCATTCTCACCTCTCCTCCTCCCCTCATCCTTATCTGTATCTATCGTCACCATTCTCACCTCTCCTCCTCCCCTCATCCTTATCTGTATCTATCGTCACCATTCTCACCTCTCACCCCCTTCATCCTTATCTGTATCTATCCTCACCATTCTGACCTCTCCCCCCCCTCATCCTTATCTGTATCTATCGTCCTATTGCTATACAATTTATGGCCCAACTTAATGTCCATTCTCCACATATGTTGTTTTAACCCCTGCATATTTTGTGAGATAGAACGTGTGTTTTCTCCTCGTGAGCTCAGAAATGCTTATGACTTGATAAAGGGAGGAATCCCGAAAGCTTCTCTACATAATCTTGTTAGTCCAATAAAAAAGGTTGTTACGCCGAGCGCTCCGGGTCCCCGCTCCTCCCCGGAGCGCTCGCTACACCCTCGCTACTGCAGCGCCCCGGTCAGATCCACTGACCGGGTGCGCTGCGATACCGCCACCAGCCGGGATGCGATTCGCGATGCGGGTGGCGCCCGCTCGCGATGCGCACCCCGGCTCCCGTACCTGACTCGCTCTCCGTCGGTCCTGTCCCGGCGCGCGCGGCCCCGCTCCCTAGGGCGCGCGCGCGCCGGGTCTCTGCGATTTAAAGGGCCACTGCGCCGCTGATTGGCGCAGTGGTTCTAATTAGTGTGTTCACCTGTGCACTCCCTATGTATACCTCACTTCCCCTGCACTCCCTCGCCGGATCTTGTTGCCTTAGTGCCAGTGAAAGCGTTCCCTTGTGTGTTCCTAGCCTGTGTTCCAGACCTCCTGCCGTTGCCCCTGACTACGATCCTTGCTGCCTGCCCCGACCTTCTGCTACGTCCGACCTTGCTTCTGTCTACTCCCTTGTACCGCGCCTATCTTCAGCAGTCAGAGAGGTTGAGCCGTTGCTAGTGGATACGACCTGGTCACTACCGCCGCAGCAAGACCATCCCGCTTTGCGGCAGGCTCTGGTGAACACCAGTAGTGACTTAGAACCGGTCCACTAGCACGGTCCACGCCAATCCCTCTCTGGCACAGAGGATCCACCTCCTGCCAGCCGGCATCGTAACAAAGGTTATTACAGGATACTGCAACTACACATGATTGTGCATCACTGGACTAATACGGCTACTCCTAACTACTCTCTCTCTCTCTCTCTCTCGGTTAGCTGAAACAGTTAACCTAATTTGTGGGAGGAGTCTGGTCTTTATATACCCACCTGATCCACACAGGTGCTGTCGCCAGCATGCAAGATGTCTTTGCACCGGATGCTGTGGCTTTGGCGGGAGGGTTGATTGCATATGTTGCAGAGGCACTATTTGCTAGCCTAACTATGATGCAAGGAATCGCTTCTCGGCCTTTTGGCTAAGATCAAGTGTAGTATCTGTTCTTATCAGTTTTTCATGCCGGTGTATGGAAACGCCGGTATGGGGCTGGTGGGGATGGGTGCTGCATGGAGGATGCAGGTGTACCTGGGCTTTCCGGGGCTGGTTCTGAGGAATCAGCTCGACGGCTGCCCCGATGTGACCTGTTCCCTCCAGGTCCTCGCCATGAGGCTGAGAGGGTCTAGAGCCGAGGTACTTTTGTGCCTCGGGGAGTGGTGACCCCGAGGTGCCGAAACTCACTGGGAGAATCGGCTCACTGAGTGGAAGCACGGGCACCATAATCTCTTCACCTTGTGGCACTCACCTCTTGATTCCCGGCCTTCTGGCTAGGATCAGAGAAATTTTTATAGATCCGGCCGGATGTCCGGGCAGTATATCTGCACACATTCACTTATTTATTTCTTTTTTGTCTCACTGTGTCACTTTTTGCGTGTTGTGTGTTCACAGGATTTGTCAGGATGCGGTAGCCCTTCTGGGTGTCCCTCCTGGCGGTCTAGGGGAGGTGTGTGTGGCCATTAGGTTCCTCACCTCCCTGCAAACACCCAGGGTACTCCTGCTTAGGCAGGGTACCTACCGTTATCGGCTCTGCGGGCAGATACCTTGGCTAACGCCAAGAGGGATGCCGGGAGCATTTGTGGTCCCCTAGTAGCTTCGGCGAAAAGGGACATCGAACCTGGAACCTCGCAGGTACCTTTTGGTCCGGAGGCGAAGGGTAAGGTTTGTTGGGGGGCCTCTCTCCTATCGGAGAAGGGCTTGCGATAGACCGCATCCTTTGTGCACGTTTTTTTTAGTGTAACACGTTTGCACTTTTTCTTGCACTTTGGGTGAATCGAGAGCACGTTCCTCGGCTTTAAAAAAAAAAAAAAATGATGCAAGGAATACGGTAATGTGTTAAGGTACCTTTCACGCTGCAGGCTGTGAAATAGCTACATCTTGCTCCTACAATATGCAGTAAACATGCAGTAAGCACATGTACTGTGCAGGCTCCAGCCCTGGCCTGCTGGCCGTGAGGTAATTTGCATATTTCAGCTTCAGGTTAACTCTTTCCTGCCTCAGTCTTTTAGTCTGCAAAGATCACTCATAGGAGATCACAGCTGTGGCTTATACATAATTGACTGCAGCAGGAGGATGTGTTTGACCTGACAGAGCAGCACAGGCTGCTGAATCTCCAGGTGTTGGGGGGCCTCCATATTTTGGTGTTGTTTTGACTGTTCTTACATTTACGAGATTACTTTTCCTTCATATGTGACCTGGTGTAAACCAGTTTCATGCTCACAACCGCTCTCCATTCTGTCCCCTCGCTGGAGTCTCTCCTGCTGCGTCTCCGCATCTGTACGCTCTTTTATGCTGCAGCCCACGACCAAGCTCTATCTCAGACATGTCATTGATTATAGGCCATGTATAAATTGTCATTATACATTGTACTGTTATATATCACCAGTGCATTTATTTACTGTGTTTGTCAGTTATATGTACACCACGTATACATCCCTTAGTATATACCATGTAAGTTGCCATCAGTATACTGTTATATGTCACCGTGGTTATGTCACTTATCGTAGATACATCATATGTCTCTATTATACTGTTTTATGTTACCATTCTTATAACTTCTATAGTTATAATTACATACACGTAGTCATGTATGGGTTATGTCCCCATAGAATATACTGTGCGCCCACCTGCTACGTCAGCAGATGTTTCATAGCTTTATTGTCACATTTGTCTTGGTTTTTAGTTATGTCACGTTAGGCTTTCATTAATGTATGCTGGTCAGGTATTTCACGCTGTCACAGCATTACACTCATGGTTCTCAGGTGTAGTATATTAGGCTGTTATCATGGCATGGCTTTTACATTTACTCATGTGGGAGGTCAGGTGTGATAGGATGTCCTTGCTGACATTACCACATGGTTCTCCACACTTTCCTTACAGCGTTCTGTGTTTCGTTACCATACACGCCATGTTTTCCTGCATTTATCACGCATACGGTTCACACAAGATAACACGTATTCATTTAAACCAGGTACTGACATCACTTGGCTTCCTGTGTCACGGCTACATTCTACACAACTACACCGCCATGATTGCGTTTCCACACTGTTGCAACAGCAGCTAACAAGCAAAACCGCGTACTGCCATACGTTCCCACACAGTATATCACGCCTACCTTCCACATAGTGTTCCATGCTGATATCCCACACAGTATACCACGCCTACCTTCCACATAGTGTTCCTTACTGATATCCCACACAGTATACCACGCCTACCTTCCACATAGTGTTCCATGCTGATATCCCACACAGTATACCACGCCTACCTTCCACATAGTGTTCCTTACTGATATCCCACACAGTATACCACGCCTACCTTCCACATAGTGTTCCATGCTTATATCCCACATAGTATACCACGCCTACCTTCCACATAGTGTTCCATGCTGATATCCCACACAGTATACCACGCCTGCGTTCAACATAGTGTTCCTTACTGATATCCCACACAGTATACCACGCCTACCTTCCACATAGTGTTCCATGCTGATATCCCACACAGTATACCACGCCTACCTTCCACATAGTGTTCCTTACTGATATCCCACACAGTATACCACGCCTACCTTCCACATAGTGTTCCTTACTGATATCCCACACAGTATACCACGCCTACCTTCCACATAGTGTTCCATGCTGATATCCCACACAGTATACCACGCTTACCTTCCACATAGTGTTCCATGCTGATATCCCACACAGTATATCACGCCTACCTTCCACATAGTGTTCCTTACTGATATCCCACACAGTATACCACGCCTACCTTCCACATAGTGTTCCATGCTGATATCCCACACAGTATACCACGCTTACCTTCTACATAGTGTTCCATGCTGATATCCCACACAGTATACCACGCCTACCTTCCACATAGTGTTCCATGCTGATATCCCACACAGTATACCACGCTTACCTTCTACATAGTGTTCCTTACTGATATCCCACACAGTATACCACGCCTACCTTCCACATAGTGTTCCATGCTGATATCCCACACAGTATATCACGCCTACCTTCCACATAGTGTTCCATGCTGATATCCCACACAGTATACCACGCCTACCTTCCACATAGTGTTCCATGCTGATATCCCACACAGTATACCACGCCTACCTTCCACATAGTGTTCCATGCTTATATCCCACACAGTATACCACGCCTGCCTTCCACATAGTGTTCCATGCTGATATCCCACACAGTATACCACGCCTACCTTCCACATAGTGTTCCATGCTGATATCCCACACAGTATACCACGCTTACCTTCTACATAGTGTTCCATGCTGATATCCCACACAGTATACCACGCCTACCTTCCACATAGTGTTCCATGCTGATATCCCACACAGTATACCACGCCTACCTTCCACATAGTGTTCCTTACTGATATCCCACACAGTATACCACGCCTACCTTCCACATAGTGTTCCATGCTGATATCCCACACAGTATACCACGCCTACCTTCCACATAGTGTTCCTTGCTGATATCCCACACAGTATACCACGCCTACCTTCCACATAGTGTTCCATGCTGATATCCCACACAGTATATCACGCCTACCTTCCACATAGTGTTCCTTACTGATATCCCACACAGTATACCACGCCTACCTTCCACATAGTGTTCCATGCTGATATCCCACACAGTATATCACGCCTACCTTCCACATAGTGTTCCTTACTGATATCCCACACAGTATACCACGCCTACCTTCCACATAGTGTTCCATGCTGATATCCCACACAGTATACCACGCCTACCTTCCACATAGTGTTCCATGCTTATGTCCCACACAGTATACCACGCCTACCTTCCACATAGTGTTCCTTACTGATATCCCACACAGTATACCACGCCTACCTTCCACATAGTGTTCCTTACTGATATCCCACACAGTATACCACGCCTACCTTCCACATAGTGTTCCTTACTGATATCCCACACAGTATACCACGCCTACCTTCCACATAGTGTTCCATGCTGATATCCCACACAGTATATCACGCCTACCTTCCACATAGTGTTCCATGCTGATATCCCACACAGTATACCACACTTACCTTCCACATAGTGTTCCATGCTGATATCCCACACAGTATACCACGCCTACCTTCCACATAGTGTTCCATGCTGATATCCCACACAGTATACCACGCCTACCTTCCACATAGTGTTCCTTGCTGATATCCCACACAGTATACCACGCCTACCTTCCACATAGTGTTCCATGCTGATATCCCACACAGTATACCACACCTACCTTCCACATAGTGTTCCTTACTGATATCCCACACAGTATACCACGCCTACCTTCCACATAGTGTTCCATGCTGATATCCCACACAGTATACCACGCCTACCTTCCACATAGTGTTCCATGCTGATATCCCACACAGTATACCACGCCTACCTTCCACATAGTGTTCCATGCTGATATCCCACACAGTATACCACACCTACCTTCCACATAGTGTTCCTTACTGATATCCCACACAGTATACCACGCCTACCTTCCACATAGTGTTCCATGCTGATATCCCACACAGTATATCACGCCTACCTTCCACATAGTGTTCCTTACTGATATCCCACACAGTATACCACGCCTACCTTCCACATAGTGTTCCATGCTGATATCCCACACAGTATACCACGCCTACCTTCCACATAGTGTTCCATGCTGATATCCCACACAGTATACCACACCTACCTTCCACATAGTGTTCCTTACTGATATCCCACACAGTATACCACGCCTACCTTCCACATAGTGTTCCATGCTGATATCCCACACAGTATACCACGCCTACCTTCCACATAGTGTTCCATGCTGATATCCCACACAGTATACCACACCTACCTTCCACATAGTGTTCCTTACTGATATCCCACACAGTATACCACGCCTACCTTCCACATAGTGTTCCATGCTGATATCCCACACAGTATATCACGCCTACCTTCCACATAGTGTTCCTTACTGATATCCCACACAGTATACCACGCCTACCTTCCACATAGTGTTCCATGCTGATATCCCACACAGTATACCACGCCTACCTTCCACATAGTGTTCCATGCTGATATCCCACACAGTATACCACGCCTACCTTCCACATAGTGTTCCATGCTGATATCCCACACAGTATACCACGCTTACCTTCTACATAGTGTTCCTTACTGATATCCCACACAGTATACCACGCCTACCTTCCACATAGTGTTCCATGCTGATATCCCACACAGTATATCACGCCTACCTTCCACATAGTGTTCCATGCTGATATCCCACACAGTATACCACGCCTACCTTCCACATAGTGTTCCATGCTGATATCCCACACAGTATACCACACTTACCTTCCACATAGTGTTCCATGCTGATATCCCACACAGTATACCACACCTGCCTTCCACATAGTGTTCCATGCTGATATCCCACACAGTATACCACGCCTACCTTCCACATAGTGTTCCATGCTGATATCCCACACAGTATACCACGCCTACCTTCCACATAGTGTTCCATGCTGATATCCCACACAGTATACCACGCCTACCTTCCACATAGTGTTCCTTACTGATATCCCACACAGTATACCACGCCTACCTTCCACATAGTGTTCCATGCTGATATCCCACACAGTATACCACGCCTACCTTCCACATAGTGTTCCATGCTGATATCCCACACAGTATACCACACCTACCTTCCACATAGTGTTCCTTACTGATATCCCACACAGTATACCACGCCTACCTTCCACATAGTGTTCCATGCTGATATCCCACACAGTATACCACGCCTACCTTCCACATAGTGTTCCATGCTGATATCCCACACAGTATACCACGCTTACCTTCCACATAGTGTTCCTTGCTGATATCCCACACAGTATACCACGCCTACCTTCCACATAGTGTTCCTTGCTGATATCCCACACAGTATACCACGCCTACCTTCCACATAGTGTTCCATGCTGATATCCCACACAGTATACCACGCCTACCTTCCACATAGTGTTCCTTACTGATATCCCACACAGTATACCACGCCTACCTTCCACATAGTGTTCCATGCTGATATCCCACACAGTATACCACGCTTACCTTCCACATAGTGTTCCTTGCTGATATCCCACACAGTATACCACGCCTACCTTCCACATAGTGTTCCTTGCTGATATCCCACACAGTATACCACGCCTACCTTCCACATAGTGTTCCATGCTGATATCCCACACAGTATACCACGCCTACCTTCCACATAGTGTTCCATGCTGATATCCCACACAGTATACCACGCCTACCTTCCACATAGTGTTCCATGCTGATATCCCACACAGTATACCACGCCTACCTTCCACATAGTGTTCCTTGCTGATATCCCACACAGTATACCACGCCTGTGTATCAATAGTATATTACTCAGGTTCCTACTCGGTGTACGCGCTTATGTTTCCCTAGCGGTGTAACATGTACATCTTCCATTAATGTGACCTGCATATGTTTCTTACAGTATTGTTTTCATGGCTTGTGGTTACGTTTTTCATGTTCAGCGCTGTCATGCTACTCTTATGTTTCTCATTGAACATGATTCATTCTACCCCATAAGGTTCACACTACGCAAATATTCCTATAGCAGGCACATTACGCATAAAATTATATATACCTTTCTGGAGCGGTCACATTGTACATACATGACTGTGACATTTATTCTACAATACTTCCGGTGGCATGTGTTATCTGAGCTGATACCATGCTTCACGTTATATTGGTTCGCCGTACCAGACGTTGATACCATAGCGTATGTACTGTGCTCGTTTGGTATAGTTGATTTACTGGGCTTTGTGTTAATATAGCCGATGCTGTGTTACGTTTCCATAGCTGTCATGTGGTGCATTAATGTCCCTATTGTGGTCATACGGTGCTTTTATTACTATAGCTGATAATTTGCATTACATAACAAGTGTCTATATGCTTTGCGTTAGTGTTAATTAACTTATATACGGTACATTAATGTTACTTGGGGCTTATGTTACTGTAGCAGATATACTGGGCATTTTACATTATTTTAGCTGACATATGGGCCTATGTTCTATTGCTGGTAATTGCGTTTTACTGTGGCTTATATATACTGTGTATTAGTGGTTAATTTAGTTGTTCTGTTGAACATTAATGTTGTTCAGGGTTTACACTACTGTAAGCTTATATACAGGGCTTTGTTGTTTTCGGAGATGTTATACGGTGCTTACATTACTCAAAGTGATATACCATGCTTCAACGTTAACAGTTCCCTTCAGTGTCACATACATACGGTTCTCTTCAGTGTCACATACATACGGTTCTCTTCAGTGTCACATACATACGGTTACCTTCAGTGTCACATACATACGGTTACCTTCAGTGTCACATACATACGGTTCCCTTCAGTGTCACATACATACGGTTCTCTTCAGTGTCACATACATACGGTTCTCTTCAGTGTCACATACATACGGTTACCTTCAGTGTCACATACATACGGTTACCTTCAGTGTCACATACATACGGTTCTCTTCAGTGTCACATACATACGGTTCTCTTCAGTGTCACATACATACGGTTACCTTCAGTGTCACATACATACGGTTACCTTCAGTGTCACATACATACGGTTCCCTTCAGTGTCACATACATACGGTTCTCTTCAGTGTCACATACATACGGTTCTCTTCAGTGTCACATACATACGGTTACCTTCAGTGTCACATACATACGGTTACCTTCAGTGTCACATACATACGGTTACCTTCAGTGTCACATACATACGGTTCTCTTCAGTGTCACATACATACGGTTACCTTCAGTGTCACATACATACGGTTACCTTCAGTGTCACATACATACGGTTACCTTCAGTGTCACATACATACGGTTCTCTTCAGTGTCACATACATACGGTTCTCTTCAGTGTCACATACATACGGTTACCTTCAGTGTCACATACATACGGTTCTCTTCAGTGTCACATACATACGGTTCTCTTCAGTGTCACATACATACGGTTACCTTCAGTGTCACATACATACGGTTCTCTTCAGTGTCACATACATACGGTTCTCTTCAGTGTCACATACATACGGTTCTCTTCAGTGTCACATACATACGGTTCTCTTCAGTGTCACATACATACGGTTCTCTTCAGTGTCACATACATACGGTTCTCTTCAGTGTCACATACATACGGTTCTCTTCAGTGTCACATACATACGGTTACCTTCAGTGTCACATACATACGGTTACCTTCAGTGTCACATACATACGGTTACCTTCAGTGTCACATACATACGGTTACCTTCAGTGTCACATACATACGGTTCTCTTCAGTGTCACATACATACGGTTCTCTTCAGTGTCACATACATACGGTTCTCTTCAGTGTCACATACATACGGTTCTCTTCAGTGTCACATACATACGGTTCTCTTCAGTGTCACATACATACGGTTACCTTCAGTGTCACATACATACGGTTACCTTCAGTGTCACATACATACGGTTCTCTTCAGTGTCACATACATACGGTTCTCTTCAGTGTCACAAACATACGGTTACCTTCAGTGTCACATACATACGGTTACCTTCAGTGTCACATACATACGGTTACCTTCAGTGTCACATACATACGGTTACCTTCAGTGTCCCATACATACGGTTACCTTCAGTGTCACATACATACGGTTCTCTTCAGTGTCACATACATACGGTTCCCTTCAGTGTCACATACATACGGTTCCCTTCAGTGTCACATACATACGGTTCTCTTCAGTGTCACATACATACGGTTCTCTTCAGTGTCACATACATACGGTTACCTTCAGTGTCACATACATACGGTTCTCTTCAGTGTCACATACATACGGTTACCTTCAGTGTCACATACATACGGTTCTCTTCAGTGTCACATACATACGGTTACCTTCAGTGTCACATACATACGGTTACCTTCAGTGTCACATACATACGGTTACCTTCAGTGTCACATACATACGGTTACCTTCAGTGTCACATACATACGGTTACCTTCAGTGTCACATACATACGGTTCTCTTCAGTGTCACATACATACGGTTACCTTCAGTGTCACATACATACGGTTCTCTTCAGTGTCACATACATACGGTTCTCTTCAGTGTCACATACATACGGTTACCTTCAGTGTCACATACATACGGTTCTCTTCAGTGTCACATACATACGGTTACCTTCAGTGTCACATACATACGGTTACCTTCAGTGTCACATACATACGGTTACCTTCAGTGTCACATACATACGGTTCTCTTCAGTGTCACATACATACGGTTCTCTTCAGTGTCACATACATACGGTTACCTTCAGTGTCACATACATACGGTTACCTGCAGTGTCACATACATACGGTTACCTGCAGTGTCACATGCATACATTTCCCTACAGGGTAATACGCATACAGTTCTTTACAGTATACATTTCATAGTTATTCTCCCATTCTTTTGTTTCAGCTGTCACGTTATATACGCTTGGTTGTTTTACCTCTTAGTGCCATACGTTCAGTGTGGTTGAAGGCTGATTGCTATAGTCAATCCGTAAAGCTTCATCTTTATAGTTTCCTTTTTGGTCATTACATACGCCTTGTTACAGTCAGTTCGACCTTGCCATTCCAGGTAAGTGTTAAGCTGTCTCTTTGCATGCCTTTCGTACGTCACATGTCCCTGGGAGAGAGAGACTGCCCGACAATCCTCGAGCCTTCGTATCGTTGTCATTCCTTTGTACATTACAAACGTTCTTGTTTGGGGCAGATTGTATCATCAATCCACGAGCCTCTTGTCATTTGTTTTTGTACGTTACTTACTCCCCTGTTAGAGGCAGATTGCTTGACAATCAACGAGCCTCATGTTGTTTCCGTTTCTATGTTTCATGCGATTTTGTCCGAGGCAGATTGCACTGTCAGTCCACGAGCCTCATGTTGTTTCCGTTTCTATGTTTCATACGATTTTGTCCGAGGCAGATTGCACTGTCAGTCCACGAGCCTCATGTTGTTTCCGTATCTGCGTTTCATATGATTCTGTCTGAGGCAGTTTCAGTCCACGAGCCTCATGTTGTTTCCGTATCTGCGTTTCATACGATTCTGTCTGAGGCAGTTTCAGTCCACGAGCCTCATGTTGTTTCCGTTTCTGCGTTTCATACGATTCTGTCCGAGGCAGATTGCACTGTCAGTCCACGAGCCTCATGTTGTTTCCGTATCTGCGTTTCATACGATTCTGTCTGAGGCAGTTTCAGTCCACGAGCCTCATGTTGTTTCCGTATCTGCGTTTCATACGATTCTGTCTGAGGCAGTTTCAGTCCACGAGCCTCATGTTGTTTCCGTATCTGCGTCTCATACGATTCTGTCTGAGGCAGTTTCAGTCCACGAGCCTCCTGTTGTTTCCGTATCTGCGTTTCATACGATTCTGTCTGAGGCAGTTTCAGTCCACGAGCCTCATGTTGTTTCCGTATCTGCGTCTCATACGATTCTGTCTGAGGCAGTTTCAGTCCACGAGCCTCATGTTGTTTCCGTTTCTGCGTTTCATACGATTCTGTCCGAGGCAGATTGCACTGTCAGTCCACGAGCCTGATGTTGTTTCCGTTTCTGCGTTTCATACGATTCTGTCTGAGGCAGTTTCAGTCCACGAGCCTCCTGTTGTTGCCATCTCTATCTTGCTCTTATGTTTGTTACTATGTGTCTGATTGTGGTCTTAGTTGTACATGTCTTAGTGTTAAGTTCTTTGATGTGGGTTCAGCTTGTTCATGTCTTGTCGTTTGTACCTGTTGGGAAATTTGCCCTTATCGGTCTTTGTAAACTGCTGGTCATGTATATTTTCTTTTGCAATAAGCCTCAGGGCGTAGCAGTAATAATCTTCTTTACACCTGCAAGTATGTGGAGACTACCTTACTGGTACACGAAACCTCAGGTTAAGTATGTTATATACTTTTATGTTTTTTCTATATCTGTCTGTAGTTGTCACTTTACGTATGGCATGGTTCAATAGGATTACTTATATGTGTAGCTCGGGACACTTTTCAAATCTTCCTCTTCTGGCACTACCTATCTAAATACCTACTGACGTTTGTGTTTTGGCCACTTTTCTAACCGACTCATTGTACCTTCTGTCTATCTAGGACTTTGACATTTTCTATATTTGACACTTGGGTTACCTCTATCCATGCGCACCCTGGTAGTACCATCCTGGTAGGTGCTATGGGTCTAGTAGTGCCAAGTGGCATATCTAGAAATGTATCTTTGCTTCGGCTTCATAACAGCTGCGCCAGCTTCTGAGTAGGGGCTTCTTTATCAGTTATCACTTAGATGTTAAGTAAGTTAAGGGCACTGTTATCGCTCTGTTCCATTGACACGTTCCAACCTCCGGCTGTTAACTGGAGTATTTTGTCTGTTAACTTGGGTTCATATGACGTAGGTTATGCTTAACCATTAATTCATGTATTACCTAACTAAGGTATTTTTGCCCCCTTCTCTAGGATACCTTTCACGGCCACTCAGGCACACCCCAGGCCTAATTATTCATGCAAGTGGTACCCTACTTACGGTACATATAAGAATCCGACCACAAGTGGAGGTTAGCTGAAACAGTTAACCTAATTTGTGGGAGGAGTCTGGTCTTTATATACCCACCTGATCCACACAGGTGCTGTCGCCAGCATGCAAGATGTCCCCACCCTCCCTTCTCCTTTTTTTCTACAGTCACTCTCAGGGTATCCCCCTTCTCTAGGATACCCTTCACGGCCACCCAGGCACACCCCAGGCCTAATTATTCATGCAAGTGGTACCCTACTTATGGTACATATAAGAATCCGACCACAAATATATATATATATATATATATATATATATACGGCTACTCCTAACTACTCTATATATATATATATATTAGAATTTTGTTTAATTTATACAATGTAGGTTTTTTGGATAACACTCAGTGTCCCTTTAAGAGCTCTATAGTCTGCTCCGTGTTTTCATCAATGAAATGTTATATGACTGTGGCGGCGTGGCTGCTGTTTGGCAGGAGGACATCTTTCGTTCCCTCCTCCCTCAGACTTTTCCTCTCCTCCGCTATAACTCTATAGATCCAGATGACGCCCGGCAGGATTCAGACGTCTGCACATCTGGGCTGTGGGATCCCATAAGTTGGAGCCTCCAGAAGAAGAGAAGGGTCTTGACTCCAGAGTGACCTGGAAGTAGGAATCATAAAAAGTGAGTATCAGGGAATTCTGTTTGGAAACAAATTGTAATGGGCTGTAGACTTTGGTAACATATGAAGTTAAGAGAAGGGGGGGGGGGTATTCTGTACAAGGATGGAATCTGGGGGGGGGGGGGTATTCTGTACAAGGATGGAGTCTGGGGGGGTATTCTTTACAAGGATGGAATTTGGGGGGGTATTCTTTACAAGGATGGAATTTGGGGGGGGGGGTATTCTGTACAAGGATGGAATCTGGGGGGGGGGGTATTCTGTACAAGGAAGGAATCTGGGGGGGGGTATTCTGTACAAGGATGGAATCTGGGGGGGGGGGTATTCTGTACAAGGATGGAATCTGGGGGGGGTGTATTCTTTACAAGGATGGAATCTGGGGGGGGGGGGGGGTGTCAGGCCCAAGGCCTGATTATGGAAACATGCATGTGTTTTATAATAGCATCTATGTATAAACTAAGACCTGGGGCGTGAGGGGTCATTCAGACGGTGTATCCTTTGTTTTTGTGTATTGCAGTCAATTGGGGCCTCTCTGCTGTTTTCCTCTTTTGAAGTCAAAGGCCCTTTGAAGCAGCAGGATGTAAGGGGTCTCAGGTCCCATATATGAGATAAGAGATGCCCCCACCTGGTGGGATCAGAGGGGAGGGGGGAATGGAGTCCCTCCAAAAAGGAGATCGATATATTTAAAACAATGCTAGACTCAGGGTGTTCAATGCTGTGGAACAAGCTGACAAGACCATCCTAAGAACAGCTGGAACCTCACTCTCTCTCATGGATTGCTAATATAATCATGCTGTAAGAACTTCATTTTTGCTTTCTGAACTTTTCTTGCTAAACTCTTATATATATTTTTGTAACTGTATGTCATTTGTTTATTTTTATATAGTCAGCACTGTGATAACTTTTATCAGATTAAATGTTTAATTAATCAGCTCTGGTCTTTGATCTCTAAATATATGAGCTCACCTTTTAGAAGGCAGCTCTGGTGAAACACGTTTATCTAAGGGTTAATTTGGTGACTTGCTGGGACTAGTAGTGAATACCCAGAGGCTTTAACCCTTGCACCATCACGCTCTCTCTAGCGTCTTGGCTGGACCGATAGGGTGTGATCGTGACAGGGGGTATTCTGTACAAGGATGGAATCTGGAGGGGGGGGATATTCTGTACAAGGATTGAATCTGGGGGGGGGTATTCTGTACAAGGATGGAATCTGGAGGGGGTATTCTGTACAAGGATTGAATCTGGGGGGGGGATTCTGTACAAGGATGGAATCTGGGGGGGGTATTCTGTACAAGGATGGAATCTGGGGGGGGGGTATTCTGTACAAGGATTGAATCTGGGGGGGGGGGTTCCTGTAAAAGGATGGATCTTGGGGTGTATTCTGCACAAGGATGGAATCTGGGGGGTATTCTGTACAAGGATGGAATCTGGGGGGGGGGGGGTATTCTTAACAAGGATGGAATCTGGGGGGGTATTCTGTACAAGGATGGAATCTGGGGGGTTATTCTGTAAAAGGATGGAATCTGGGGGGGTATTCTGTACAAGGATGGAATCTGGGGGGGGGTATTCTGTACAAGGATGGAATCTGGGGGGGGAGTATTCTGTACAAGGATGGAATCTGGGGGGGGGGTATTCTGTACAAGGATGGAATCTGGGGGGGGGGTATTCTGTACAAGGATGGAATCTGGGGGGGAATTCTGTAAAAGGATGGAATCTGGGGGGGAATTCTGTAAAAGGATGGAATCTGGGGGGGGGGGGGGTATTCTGTACAAGGATGGAGTCTGGGGGGTATTCTGTACAAGAATGGAATCTGGGGGGTATTCTTTACATGGTTGGAATCTGGGGGGGTATGGAAACATGCATGTGTTTTATAATCGCATCTATGTATAAACTAAGACCTGGGGGCTGAGAGGTCATTCAGACGGTGTATCCTTTGTTTTTGTGTATTGCAGTCAATTGGGGCCTCTCTGCTGTTTTCCTCTTTAGAAGTCAAAGGCCCTTTGAAGCAGCAGGATGTAAGGGGTCTCTAGTCCCATATATGACATGAGATGCCCCCACCTGGTGGGATCAGACGGGGGGAGGGATGGAGTCCCTCCAAAAAGGAGATAGATATATTTTTAAAACAATGCTAGACTCAGGTTGTTCAATGCTGTGGAACAAGCTGACAAGACCATCCTAAGAACAGCTGGAACCTCACTCTCTCTCACGGATTGCTAATATCATCATGCTGTAAGAACTTCATTTTTGTTTTCTGAACTTGTCTTGCTAAACTCTTTTATATATTGTTATACCTGTATGTCATTTGTTTCTGTATTTTTATATAGTCAGCACTGTGATACCTTTATCAGATTAAATGTTTAATTAATCAGCTCTGGTCTTTGATCTCTAAATATATGAGCTCACCTTTCTGAAGGCAGCTTGGGTGAAACACGTTTATCTAAGGGTTAATTTGGTGACTTGCTGGGACTAGTAGTGGATACCCAGAGGTCTGGCGGCTTTAACCCTTGCACCATCACACTCTCTCTAGCGTCTTGGCTGGACCGATAGGGTGTGATCCTGGGGGGGTATTCTGTACAAGGATGGAATCAAGGGGGGGTATTCTGTACAAGGATGGAATCAAGGGGGGGGGGGTATTCTGTACAAGGATGGAATCCGGGGGGGTATTCTGTACAAGGATGGAATCTGGGGGGGTATTCTGTACAAGGATGGAATCTGGGGGGGG
>NW_026610699.1:115000-188215 GCF_029499605.1 Hyla sarda
TGCGGAGGTGACTGAGGAGACTGGTGTGGTGTGTGGAGGTGACTGAGGAGACTGGTGTGGTGTGCGGAGGTGACTGAGGAGACTGGTGTGGTGTGCGGAGGTGACTGAGGAGACTGGTGTGGTGTGCGGAGGTGACTGAGGAGACTGGTGTGGTGTGCGGAGGTGACTGAGGAGACTGGTGCGGTGTGCGGAGGTGACTGAGGAGACTGGTGTGGTGTGCGGAGGTGACTGAGGAGACTGGTGTGGTGTGCGGAGGTGACTGAGGAGACTGGTGTGGTGTGCGGAGGTGACTGAGGAGACTGGTGCGGTGTACAGAGGAGACTGAGGAGACTGGTGTGGTGTGCGGAGGTGACTGAGGAGACTGGTGTGGTGTGCGGAGGTGACTGAGGAGACTGGTGTGGTGTGCGGAGGTGACTGAGGAGACTGGTGTGGTGTGTGGAGGTGACTGAGGAGACTGGTGTGGTGTGTGGAGGTGACTGAGGAGACTGGTGTGGTGTGCGGAGGTGACTGAGGAGACTGGTGTGGTGTGCGGAGGTGACTGAGGAGACTGGTGTGGTGTGTGGAGGTGACTGAGGAGACTGGTGTGGTGTGTGGAGGTGACTGAGGAGACTGGTGTGGTGTGCGGAGGTGACTGAGGAGACTGGTGTGGTGTGTGGAGGTGACTGAGGAGACTGGTGTGGTGTGCGGAGGTGACTGAGGAGACTGGTGTGGTGTGCGGAGGTGACTGAGGAGACTGGTGTGGTGTGTGGAGGTGACTGAGGAGACTGGTGTGGTGTGTGGAGGTGACTGAGGAGACTGGTGCGGTGTGCGGAGGTGACTGAGGAGACTGGTGTGGTGTGCGGAGGTGACTGAGGAGACTGGTGTGGTGTGCGGAGGTGATTCCTCTGTACGATGCCTCTCAGCCGGTAGACAATTATTTACCAGGAATCTACAAGGAAACGTCTCCTGGCGTGGTGTCTGGCAGCGTCTGGTTTAGGAGGAGCCCCTCCTTAGGATTCTTCAGGGGTCCTTCCCCTCATCAGTACAGGGTATCATGGGCTCTAATAAAACATTTTATACAAGATAAACTCCTGGACAGCTGCAATGAGGATTGGGGTCAGATGGGGGAAGTTAGACTGCTAATGTCTACAACAACTTTCGGGGAAACCCCCAAATGGGTGCCCTAAACTAGAAACCCCCAAATGGGTACCCTAAACTAGAAACCCCCAAATGGGTACCCTAAACTAGAAACCCCCCAAATGGGTACCCTAAACTAGAAACCCCCCAAATGGGTACCCTAAACTAGAACCCCCCAAATGGGTACCCTAAACTAGAACCCCCCAAATGGGTACCCTAAACTAGAACCCCCCAAATGGGCGCCCTAAACTAGAACCCCCCAAATGGGTGCCCTAAACTAGAAACCCCCAAATGGGTGCCCTAAACTAGAAACCCCCAAATGGGTGCCCTAAACTAGAAACCCCCAAATTGGTGCCCTAATCTAGAAACCCCCAAATTGGTGCCCTAATCTAGAAACCCCCAAATGGGTACCCTAAACTAGAAACCCCCCAAATGGGTACCCTAAACTAGAAACCCCCAAATGGTGACCCTAAACTAGAACCCCCCCCCATGGGTACCCTAAACTAGAACCCCCCCAATGTGTACCCTAAACTAGAAACCCCCCCAAATGGGTACCCTAAACTAGAAACCCCCCAAATGGGTACCCTAAACTAGAAACCCCCAAATGGTGACCCTAAACTAGAACCCCCCCCATGGGTACCCTAAACTAGAACCCCCCCCAATGGGTACCCTAAACTAGAAACCCCCCCAATGGGTACCCTAAACTAGAAACCCCCAAATGGTTACCCTAAACTAGAATAAAGGGATGTGGTATTAGTATTGTGACAGAAGTGTTTGTACCGATCTGATTTAAGAATCCAGGGTGTAGGATATGTATGAGATTGGAAGCCTGTAGGTGGTGTGTGCCACGAGTGCTGGCCACGGCTGAGAAGAATGTATATTTGTCCTGACGGCGTTTCGCTGCATCAGCATCGTCATCAGAGGACTTGCCACCAGTCCTGATGCAGCGAAATGCCGTCAGGACTCTTATAGGTAACATTTTAATCGCAGGGGTATCTACTACCACAAATATACATTCTTCTCAGCCGTGGCCAGCACTCGTGGCACACACCACCTACAGGCTTCCAATCTCATACATATCCTACACCCTGGATTCTTAAATCAGATCGGTACAAACACTTCTGTCACAATACTAATACCACATCCCTTTATTCTAGTTTAGGGTACCCATTTGGGGGTTTCTAGTTTAGGGTAACCATTTGGGGGTTTCTAGTTTAGGGTAACCATTTGGGGGTTTCTAGTTTAGGGTACCCATTTGGGGGTTTCTAGTTTAGGGCACCCATTTGGGGGTTTCTAGTTTAGGGTACCCATTTGGGGGTTTCTAGTTTAGGGTACCCATTTGGGGGTTCTAGTTTAGGGTACCCATTGGGGGGTTTCTAGTTTAGGGTACCCATTGGGGGGGTTTCTAGTTTAGGGTACCCATTGGGGGGTTTCTAGTTTAGGGTACCCATTGGGGGGGTTTCTAGTTTAGGGTACCCATTTGGGGGTTTCTAGTTTAGGGTACCCATTTGGGGGTTTCTAGTTTAGGGTACCCATTTGGGGGGTTCCAGTTTAGGGTACCCATTTGGGGGTTTCTAGTTTAGTGTACCCATTTGGGGGTTTCTAGTTTAGGGTACCCATTTGGGGGTTTCTAGTTTAGGGTACCCATTTGGGGGTTTCTAGTTTAGGGCACCCATTTGGGGGTTTCTAGTTTAGGGCACCCATTTGGGGGGTTTCCCCTAAAGTTGTTGTACATATGATATATTACCCTGTCACCCCCTGGGGTTTTGTTTAGTTAGACTGCTAAGACCCCTCCATGTGGTCCTGGGTCCCCTCGGATGAATGGAGCGAAGGCCGGACATGTGCGATGCTGCCCCTTCAATTATCTCTATGGGCTGAGGATATTATCGGGGTACAATGTTTTCTGATGTAATGTTTATAGGGTTTCGGGCCCTTCACTCCCCTGTCATTCATCTCTATGGGCTGAGGATATTATCGGGGTACAATGTTTTCTGATGTAATGTTTATAGGGTTCCGGGCTCTTCACTCCCCTGTCATTTGTCTCTATGGGCTGAGGATATTATCGGGGTACAATGTTTTCTGATGTAATGTTTATAGGGTTCCGGGGCCTTCAATCCCCTGTTATTCATCTCTATGGGCTGAGGACATTATCGGGGTACAATGTTTTCTGATGTAATGTTTATAGGGTTCCGGGCCCTTCACTTCCCTGTCATTCATCTCTATGGGCTGAGGATATTATCGGGGTACAATGTTTTCTGATGTAATGTTTATAGGGTTCCGGGCCCTTCACTCCCCTGTCATTCATCTCTATGGGCTGAGGATATTATCGGGGTACAATGTTTTCTGATGTAATGTTTATAGGGTTTCGGGCTCTTCACTCCCCGTCATTCATCTCTATGGGCTGAGGATATTATCGGGGTACAATGTTTTCTGATGTAATGTTTATAGGGTTCCGGGCTCTTCACTCCCCTGTCATTCATCTCTATGGGCTGAGGACATTATCGGGGTACAATGTTTTCTGATGTAATGTTTATAAGGTTCCGGGCCCTTCACTCCCTGTCATTCATCTCTATGGGCTGAGGACATTATCGGGGTACAATGTTTTCTGATGTAATGTTTATAGGGTTTCGGGCCCTTCACTCCCCTGTCATTCATCTCTATGGGCTGAGGATATTATCGGGGTACAATGTTTTCTGATGTAATGTTTATAGGGTTCCGGGCTCTTCACTCCCCTGTCATTCATCTCTATGGGCTGAGGACATTATCGGGGTACAATGTTTTCTGATGTAATGTTTATAAGGTTCCGGGCCCTTCACTCCCTGTCATTCATCTCTATGGGCTGAGGACATTATCGGGGTACAATGTTTTCTGATGTAATGTTTATAGGGTTTCGGGCCCTTCACTCCCCTGTCATTCATCTCTATGGGCTGAGGATATTATCGGGGTACAATGTTTTCTGACGTAATGTTTATAAGGTTCCGGGCCCTTCACTCCCCTGTCATTCATCTCTATGGGCTGAGGATATTTTTGGGGTATAATGTTTTCTGATGTAATGTTTATAGGGTTTCGGGCCCTTCACTCCCCTGTCATTCATCTCTATGGGCTGAGGACATTATCGGGGTACAATGTTTTCTGATGTAATGTTTATAAGGTTCCGGGCCCTTCACTCCCTGTCATTCATCTCTATGGGCTGAGGACATTATCGGGGTACAATGTTTTCTGATGTAATGTTTATAGGGTTTCGGGCCCTTCACTCCCCTGTCATTCATCTCTATGGGCTGAGGATATTATCGGGGTACAATGTTTTCTGACGTAATGTTTATAAGGTTCCGGGCCCTTCACTCCCCTGTCATTCATCTCTATGGGCTGAGGATATTTTCGGGGTATAATGTTTTCTGATGTAATGTTTATAGGGTTTCGGGCCCTTCACTCCCCTGTCATTCATCTCTATGGGCTGAGGACATTATCGGGGTACAATGTTTTCTGATGTAATGTTTATAGGGTTCCGGGCTCTTCACTCCCCTTCAATTATCTCAATGGGCTGAGGATATTATCGGGGTACAATGTTTTCTGATGTAATGTTTATAGGGTTTCGGGCCCTTCACTCCCCTGTCATTCATCTCTATGGGCTGAGGATATTATCGGGGTACAATGTTTTCTGATGTAATGTTTATGGGGTTCCGGGCCCTTCACTCCCCTGTCATTTGTCTCTATGGGCTGAGGACATTATCGGGGTACAATGTTTTCTGATGTAATGTTTGTAGGGTTCCGGGCCCTTCACTCCCCTGTCATTCATCTCTATGGGCTGAGGACATTATCGGGATACAATGTTTTCTGATGTAATGTTTATAGGGTTCCGGGCCCTTCACTCCCCTGTCATTCATCTCTATGGGCTGAGGATATTATCGGGATACAATGTTTTCTGATGTAATGTTTATAGGGTTCCGGGCCCTTCACTCCCCTGTCATTCATCTCTATGGGCTGAGGACATTATCGGGATACAATGTTTTCTGATGTAATGTTTATAGGGTTCCGGGCCCTTCACTCCCCTGTCATTCATCTCTATGGGCTGAGGACATTATCGGGATACAATGTTTTCTGATGTAATGTTTATAGGGTTCCGGGCCCTTCACTCCCCTGTCATTCATCTCTATGGGCTGAGGATATTATCGGGATACAATGTTTTCTGATGTAATGTTTATAGGGTTCCGGGCCCTTCACTCCCCTGTCATTCATCTCTATGGGCTGAGGACATTATCGGGATACAATGTTTTCTGATGTAATGTTTATAGGGTTCCGGGCCCTTCACTCCCCTGTCATTCATCTCTATGGGCTGAGGACATTATCGGGGTACAATGTTTTCTGATGTAATGTTTATGGGGTTCCGGGCCCTTCACTCCCCTGTCATTCATCTCTATGGGCTGAGGACATTATCGGGGTACAATGTTTTCTGATGTAATGTTTATGGGGTTCCGGGCCCTTCACTCCCCTGTCATTCATCTCTATGGGCTGAGGACATTATCGGGGTACAATGTTTTCTGATGTAATGTTTATAAGGTTCCGGGCCCTTCACTCCCCTGTCATTCATCTCTATGGGCTGAGGATATTATCGGGGTACAATGTTTTCTGATGTAATGTTTATAGGGTTCCGGGCCCTTCACTCCCCTGTCATTCATCTCTATAGGCTGAGGATATTATCGGGATACAATGTTTTCTGATGTAATGTTTATAGGGTTTTGGGCCCTTCACTCCTCTGTCCTTTCACCTCTACACATTATTTTAGGCTCAGTTTGTTTTTATGATCTGACTGTGAAATCCATTTCCTCCGCAGCTTCTTCTGTTTGGTGAGAAGATGGAACCGTTCACATTGCTGCGGCTGCTCGTCCTCGTCCCGGCTGTCACCGCTCTCTATTATGAAGGTGAATCAATTTAATATTTCCAGAATTAGGTTATTTTTACCAGGTTGGATCTTTTTGTTGTTTTTACACTTCATTCCTTTTGCTTTTCCATTTCATTTCTGGGACTTTGCTCTGGAAACTTTTGTGAGAACATCTGGATATTGAAAGTGTTGTGATTATAGGGTCTATGTTGTTTATATGGCCGTCTATCGTATATAGTTTGTGATTATATAGTATATGTTGTTTATATGACCGTCTATTGTATAGGTTGTGTTTATATGGTATATGTTGTTTATATGACCGTCTATCGTATAGGTTGTGATTATATGGTATATGTTGTTTATATGGCCGTCTATCGTATATAGGTTGTGATTATAGGGTCTATGTTGTTTATATGACCGCCTATCGTATAGGTTGTGATTATATGGTATATGTTGTTTATATGGCCGTCTATCGTATAGGTTGTGATTATATGGTATATGTTGTTTATATGGCCGTCTATCGTATAGGTTGTGATTATATGGTATATGTTGTTTATATGGCCGTCTATCGTATAGGTTGTGATTATATGGTATATGTTGTTTATATGGCCGTCTATCCTATAGGTGGGGTTTATATGGTATATGTTGTTTATATGGCAGTCTATCGTATAGGTTGTGATTATATGGTATATCTTGTTTATATGGCCGTCTATCGTATAGGTGGGGTTTATATGGTATATGTTGTTTATATGGCCGTCTATCGTATAGGTTGTGATTATATGGTATATGTTGTTTATATGGCCGTCTATCGTATAGGTTGTGATTATATGGTATATGTTGTTTATATGGCCGTCTATCGTATATAGGTTGTGATTATATGGTATATGTTGTTTATATGGCCGTCTATCGTATATAGGTTGTGATTATATGGTATATGTTGTTTATATGGCCGTCTATCGTATATAGGTTGTGATTATATGGTATATGTTGTTTATATGGCCGTCTATCGTATAGGTTGTGTTTATATGGTATATGTTGTTTATATGGCCGTCTATCGTATAGGTTGGGTTTATATGGTATATGTTGTTTATATGGCCGTCTATCGTATAGGTTGGGTTTATATGGTATATGTTGTTTATATGGCCGTCTATTGTATAGGTTGTGATTATATGGTATATGTTGTTTATATGGGCGTCTATCGTATAGGTGGGGTTTATATGGTATATGTTGTTTATATGGCCGTCTATTGTATAGGTTGGGTTTATATGGTATATGTTGTTTATATGGCCGTCTATCCTATAGGTTTTGTTTATATGGTATATGTTGTTTATATGGCCGTCTATCGTATAGGTTGGGTTTATATGGTATATGTTGTTTATATGGTCGTCTATCGTATAGGTTGGGTTTATATGGTATATGTTGTTTATATGGCCGTCTATCGTATAGGTTGGGTTTATATGGTATATGTTGTTTATATGGCCGTCTATCGTATAGGTTGGGTTTATATGGTATATGTTGTTTATATGGCCGTCTATCGTATAGGTTGGGTTTATATGTTATATGTTATTTATATGGCCGTCTATCGTATAGGTTGTGATTATATGGTATAAGTTGTTTATATGGCCGTCTATCGTATAGGTTGTGATTATATGGTATATGTTGTTTATATGGCCGTCTATCCTATAGGTTTTGTTTATATGGTATATGTTGTTTATATGGCCGTCTATCGTATAGGTTGGGTTTATATGGTATATGTTGTTTATATGGCCGTCTATCGTATAGGTTGGGTTTATATGGTATATGTTGTTTATATGGCCATCTATCGTATAGGTTGGGTTTATATGGTATATGTTGTTTATATGGCCGTCTATCGTATAGGTTGTGATTATATGGTATATGTTGTTTATATGGCCGTCTATCGTATAGGTTGGGTTTATATGGTATATGTTGTTTATATGCTGCTCTGACTGAGTCTAGCTGAAGCTGGGTCTGTATTCTAAAGTGTGGTATTATTAAGTGTTACATCTGAGAAGTTTTATAAGCAGAAGTTGTAAGCAGGACCCACTGTAACTGTAAGTATTACTCTCCCTTCATACAAGTGGTTTTTCTTAATAGTTAATAACAGCTGTTTGTCACCAAGGATATGGACAGCAGGATTGGAGGTTTTCTTTAGTGCACATTGTGCCACATGTATACATCTCTGCAGCTTCAGGGTGAATACCGCTGTGACAAATGTGAGCATGTCACCCACCTGGAAGCTCGTATTAGAGATCTAGAGGAGCAAAATGCAACATTGAGGGCGATTGACAATCTTACAGAGCAGTTAGTGGGGTAGAAATGGAGGTTGGAGAAACTAGCCAGGAGGCCCAAGTAGGGTTAATGTAGTTAGAGGGACTGGAAAGGGGGCAAGGAAAAGGAAGGTCACTTCTGCTTCTGATCTCCCAAGTAAAATTGCCAAGTTGGGCGATGATGCGAGGGCCTCAGTATCAGAGATGGCAACCCTAGTGGATACTGGTCTCCCTAACAGCCGGGGGAACAGCTCAACTAGTAGTGTGGGGGATGGTAACGCAGGTAGGTCAAGACAGTTAGTTGTGGTAGGGGATTCTATAATCAGGAAGACGGATAGAATAATTTGTCGCCAAGACCACCTCAACCGAATGGTTTGCTGTCTCCCTGGTGCCAGGGTTCGGCATGTGGTGGAAAGGGTGGACAAATTACTAGGGGGGGGCTGGGGATGACCCAGCTGTCGTGGTCCATGTGGGAACCAACGACAGAATACATGGTAGGTGGAGGAACTAGGTGCCAAGCTGAAGGGAAGGACCTCTAAGGTTGTGTTCTCTGGAATACTTCCTGTGCCATGCGCATCGCAGGAAAGACAGCGGGAGCTTAGGGGGTTAAATGCATGGCTTCAGTCGTGGTGTGAGGGGGAAGGGTTTGGGTTTTTAGAGCACTGGGCTGACTTTTCATTGGGGTACAAACTCTATTCTACGGATAATTTGCACCTGAATGGAAGGGGGTCCGCTGTGCTGGGGGAGAGAATCCTGGAAGGGGGGGCAGAGTATTTAAACTAGGTGAGTGGGGGGAGGATAATAAAGCAAAGAAAGCAGACAGTGGGATGGATAGGTTAGAGAGGGGTCAGGACATAATGGTGGGTGGAGAGGAGTCCTGTGGGGGGAGGTTAAGAGCAGTGGATAAGGAGATTCATGCGTTACAAACCAGCTGTAAAAATAAATGTAGCCCGAAAAATTGTAATCCCAATAATTCAAAAAATTCCATTAGCCCCAATAACTCAATAACTACAATAAGCCCCATTAACTCAAAAAATACCGTTAGCCCCAATAACTTAAATAACAACGTTAGACCCAATAAGTCAAAAAATCCCATTAGCCCCAATAACTTAAATAGTACAATTAGCCCTTATAACTCAAATAATAACATTAACCCCAATAACTCTGAAAATCCCATTAGTGAGACTATATGTGTAAAACTTAATGGAAATGTAAAGTGTATGTTCACAAATGCCAGAAGCCGAGCAAATAAAATGGGGGAGCTTGAGGCCTTGATACTGGAGGAACATATTGATATAGTTGGGGTCACTGAGACATGGCTGGTGATATAGTTGGGGTCACTGAGACATGGCTGGTGATATAGTTGGGGTCACTGAGACATGGCTGGTGATATAGTTGGGGTCACTGAGACATGGCTGGTGATATAGTTGGGGTCACTGAGACATGGCTGGTGATATAGTTGGGGTCACTGAGACATGGCTGGTGATATAGTTGGGGTCACTGAGACATGGCTGGTGATATAGTTGGGGTCACTGAGACATGGCTGGTGATATAGTTGGGGTCACTGAGACATGGCTGGTGATATAGTTGGGGTCACTGAGACATGGCTGGTGATATAGTTGGGGTCACTGAGACATGGCTGGTGATATAGTTGGGGTCACTGAGACATGGCTGGTGATATAGTTGGGGTCACTGAGACATGGCTGGTGATATAGTTGGGGTCACTGAGACTTGGCTGGACTCCTCACATGACTGGGCCGTTAATCTGCAGGGGTTTACAATGTTTCGCAAGGATAGAATGAACAGAAAAGGTGGTGGAGTCTGTCTGTATGTAAGAAGTGGTATGAAAGTCAGTGTGAACGATGCCATAGTGTGTGATGATTCTGAGGAGGTGGAATCACTGTGGGTAGAATTACAAAAGGAGGGAAATACTGAAAAAATAATATTTGGGGTAATCTACAGACCCCCTAATATCACTGAAGAGATAGAAGGTCGGCTGTATAAACAAATAGAGAGGCCGCCCGGGCAGGTACAGTGGTAATAATGGGAGATTATAACTATCCAGATATAGATTGGGGTCCGGGGTTGGCTAAAACTACAAAGGGGCGACAATTCCTAAATTTATTGCAGGATAATTTTATGGGCCAGTTTGTGGAGGACCCAACAAGAAGTGATGCCTTGTGGGATCTGATCATTTCCAACAACGCAGAGCTGGTTGGTAATGTAACTGTGCGGAAAACCTTGGGAATAGCGACCACAATATAGTTACTTTTGACTTAAAATGTAGAAAACAAAGACAGACGGGGAAGGCAAAAACATATAACTTTAAAAAGGCAAACTTCCCTGGGCTGAGATCTGCACTACAGGACATAGACTGGGGGGAGGTGTTCTCAAATACTGATACAGAAGGTAAATGGGACATCTTTAAATCAACTCTAAATAACTATACAGCTAAATATATACCAAAGGGGAACAAATATAAACCATTAAAACTAAATCCTACATGGCTGACAAATGAGGTTAAAAGAGCAATAAACAACAAAAAAATAGCCTTCAAAAAATACAAATCTGATGGGTCAGCGATAACATTTAAACAGTACAAGGAGCTTAATAAAATCTGTAAAAATGTAATAAAAACAGCAAAAATTCAAAATGAGAGACAGGTGGCCAAAGAAAGCAAAACTAATCCTAAATATTTTTTTAGATATATAAATACAAAAAAACCAAGGGCAGAGCATGTAGGACCCCTTAATAATGATAATGGGGAGGTTGTCACGTGCGATCAAGAGAAGGCGGAGCTACTGAATGGGTTCTTTAGTTCTGTATGTACTATGGAAGAAGGAGCTGACATTGGCCAGGTCAGTGCTGGTAACACATCATGTACAGGTCAGTGCTGGTAACACATCATGTACAGGTCAGTGCTGGTAACACATCATGTACAGGTCAGTGCTGATAACACATCATGTAATATACTGAACTGGCTTAATGTAGAGATGGTACAAGGTAAGTTAAGTAAAGTAAATGTAAGCAAATCTCCAGGACCGGATGGACTACACCCAAGAGTTCTTAGAGAGGTAAGTTCAGTAATATCTGTACCCCTGTTCATGATATTTAGAGATTCTCTGGTGTCTGGTATTGTGCCAAGGGACTGGCGCAAGGCGAATGTGGTACCAATCTTCAAGAAGGGCTCTAGGTCTTCCCCAGGAAACTATAGACCGGTAAGTCTAACGTGCATTGTGGGTAAATTGTTTGAAGGACTTATAAGGGATTACATACAGGAATACATAGGGGATAATAGTATTATAAGTGATAGCCAGCATGGGTTTACTAAGGATAGAAGTTGTCACCAATCTAATCTGCTTTTATGAAGAGGTGAGTAGAAGCCTTGACAGAGGAATGGCTGTGTATATAGAGGGGGCTGTGTATATAGAGGGGGCTGTGTATATAGAGGGGGGCTGTGTATATAGAGGGGGGCTGTGTATATAGAGGGGGGCTGTGTATATAGAGGGGGGGCTGTGTATATAGAGGGGGGGCTGTGTATATAGAGGAGGGCTGTGTATATAGAGGGGGGCTGTGTATATATAGAGGGGGGCTGTGTATATAGAGGGGGGGCTATGTATATAGAGGGGGGCTGTGTATATAGAGGGGGGGCTGTGTGTATATAGAGGGGGGCTGTGTATATAGAGGGGGGCTGTGTATATAGAGGGGGGCTGTGTATATAGAGGGGGCTGTGTATATAGAGGGGGGCTGTGTATATAGAGGGGGGCTGTGTATATAGAGGGGGCTGTGGATATAGTGTTTCTGGATTTCCCTAAAGCATTTGATACTGTCCCTCACAGACATCTGACAGGTAAGTTAAGGTCATTGGGCTTGGAAATTTTAGTTTGTAACTGGATTGAACACTGATCATGGATCGTACCCAGAGAGTGGGGGTCAATGATTCGTACTCTGATTGGTCCCCGGTTATTAGTGGTGACCCCAAGGTTCAGTATTGGGCCCGCTGTTGTTTAATTTATTTATTAATGATATAGAGGATGGTATTAACAGCTCTGTATATAGAAGGGGGGCTGTGTATATAGAGGGGGCTGTGTATATAGAGGGGGGTCTGTGTATATAGAGGGGGCTGTGTATATAGAGGGGTGCTGTGTATATAGAGGGGGGGCTGTGTGTATATAGAGGGGGGCTGTGTATATAGAGGGGGGCTGTGTATATAGAGGGGGCTGTGTATATAGAGGGGGGCTGTGTATATAGAGGGGGGCTGTGTATATAGAGGAATGGCTGTGGATATAGTGTTTCTGGATTTCCCTAAAGCTTTTGATACTGTCCCTCATAGACGTCTGACAGGTAAGTTAAGGTCTTTGGGTTTGGAAACTTTAGTTTGTAACTGGATTGAACACTGATCATGGATCGTACCCAGAGAGTGGGGGTCAATGATTCGTACTCTGATTGGTCCCCGGTTATTAGTGGTGACCCCAAGGTTCAGTACTGGGCCCGCTGTTGTTTAATTTATTTATTAATGATATAGAGGATGGTATTAACAGCTCTGTATATAGAAGGGGGGCTGTGTATATAGAGGGGGCTGTGTATATAGAGGGGGGTCTGTGTATATAGAGGGGGCTGTGTATATAGAGGGGGGCTGTGTATATAGAGGGGGGGCTGTGTATATAGAGGGGGGCTGTGTATATAGAGGGGGGGCTGTGTATATAGAGGGGGGCTGTGTATATAGAGGGAGGGGCTGTGTATATAGAGGGAGGGGCTGTGTATATAGAGGGGGGGCTGTGTATATAGAGGGGGGCTGTGTATATAGAGGGGGGCTGTGTATACTAATAACCTGCAGCGTCGGATGTCTTAGGGGGGGCTGTGTATATAGAGGGGGCTGTGTATATAGAGGGGGGCTGTGTATACTAATAACCTGCAGCGTCGGATGTCTTAGGGGGGGCTGTGTATATAGAGGGGGCTGTGTATATAGAGGGGGGCTGTGTATATAGAGGGGGGCTGTGTATATAGAGGGGGGCTGTGTATATAGAGGGGGGCTGTGTATATAGAGGGGGGCTGTGTATATAGAGGGGGGGCTGTGTATATATAGAGGGGGGGGCTGTGTATATAGAGGGGGGGCTGTGTATATAGAGGGGGGCTGTGTATATAGAGGGGGGGCTGTGTATATAGAGGGGGGCTGTGTATACTAATAACCTGCAGCGTCGTATGTCTTAGGGGGGATTAAACTGTCAGAGTCACTGGTAGAGAAGGATCTGGGGGACTTGTAGATCACAGACTACAGAATAGCACAATGTCAGGCTGCTGCTTCCAAGGCCGGCAGGATATTGTCATGTATCAAAAGAGGCCTGGACTCCAGGGACAGGGACATAATACTCCCCCTTTATAAAGCATTGGTACAGTCTATAGTGTATAATACTCCCCCTTTATAAAGCATTGGTACAGTCTATAGTGTATAATACTCCCCCTTTATAAAGCATTGGTACAGTCTATAGTGTATAATACTCCCCCTTTATAAAGCATTGGTACAGTCTATAGTGTATAATACTCCCCCTTTATAAAGCATTGGTACAATCTATCGTGTATAATACTCCCCCTTTATAAAGCATTGGTACAGTCTATAGTGTATAATACTCCCCCTTTATAAAGCATTGGTACAGTCTATAGTGTATAATACTCCCCCTTTATAAAGCATTGGTACAGTCTATAGTGTATAATACTCCCCCTTTATAAAGCATTGGTACAGTCTATAGTGTATAATACTCCCCCTTTATAAAGCATTGGTACAGTCTATAGTGTATAATACTCCCCCTTTATAAAGCATTGGTACAGTATATAGTGTATAATACTCCCCCTTTATAAAGCATTGGTACAGTCTATAGTGTATAATACTCCCCCTTTATAAAGCATTGGTACAGTCTATAGTGTATAATACTCCCCCTTTATAAAGCATTGGTACGGCCTCACCTGGAATATGCTGTTCAGTTTTGGGCACCTGTCCATAAAAGGGACACTGCGGAGCTGGAAAGGGTGCAGAGACGCGCGACTAAACTAATATGGGGCCTGGAACATCTTAACTATGAGGAGCGATTAAAGGAGTTACAATTGTTTAGTCTTGAGAAGAGACGTATAAGGGGGGATATGATAAACGTATATAAGTATATAAATGGCCCATACAAAAAATATGGAGAAAAACTGTTCCAGGTTAAACCCCCCCAAAGGACGAGGGGGCACTCCCTCCGTCTGGAGAAGAAAAGGTTTAGTCTAAAGGGGCGACACGTCTTCTTTACCGTGAGGACTGTGAATTTATGGAACGGTCTACCTCAGGAACTGGTCACAGCAGGAACAATTAACAGCTTTAAAACAGGATTAGATACATTCCTGGAACAAAATAACATTAATGCTTATGCAGAATTATAAAACTACATCCCTTTCCCTTATCCCCTTACACCCTTCCCTTCATTCTCTGGTTGGACTTGATGGACATATGTCTTTTTTCAACCATACTAACTATGTAACTATGTAACTATGTAACTATATGAATAGATAGAGCAGGAAAGCAGCACTCCAGGGTAAGAAAAAGTGTTCGGGTGCCTACTGTGTCGGGTCTAGGTTGGGGACCCCTCCAAACACAGAAAAATTAAATAAACAGTGGCACACCAGGTGTCAGCAAAAAATAAAATGTGATTTATTCCAGAGACGTGTAGGCAACGTTTCAGCTGGCTCACCCAGCCATTTTCAAGCAACAAATGACTCACAGTGATACATATAAATAGGGTATACAATCATTAGTGTCCAATAAATTAATTTAGTGTATAAACAAAGGTAAAAAGTACATGAATCGTAATAAATATATTTGTAAAACAGTGTTTAGGATGTACATACATAAAGAATACATGGTCTGGAACACCGATCACGTTCAGATATGGATCCGCATAGATAGTATAAAAGTGTACATTATAATAGTAAAGTGGTTGTGCACAGGTGAATATTAAAATCATCATCAACTGGGCGGGGAGATGAGTCCACTCACCAAGAAGTATACAACAGTGGCCACGAGGACGCCATTGCCAAGGGAGACAGCACACGCCAGCAAAGAGGAACCGGAAACGACAACTCCAATGGAGTGTCATGTGATCCTGCGTGTCACGCGCGTTGGCGCATGCGCAGGGCCAAGAGCTTAGACACCGTCAACCATCTTGGTTATGGGCACACCCACACACATACTCGTAGGGAGCACAGCAATCTTCGGTGCGCGATCCAGCGCAAGGTGTGGCCAGGTGGAGGGCGGAGCCCCGTCCCCATCTAGCGAACCTGTACCTCCTATTCTCCAAGGCATCAGTGTCCCTGATGAGCTGGGTTTCGGGGGCGCTATTTGGCACCATATGAAGAAGTGCAGCCTTTTTTCTTCTGTGTTCTTCGGGTGGCTTTCATATGCGTTGATGGTTGGGTGATGAGATGTAGAAGCGGTTCTTGCTGTAGAGGCGTGTGCTGTTATTAAATAAAGTGTATAGAAATTTGTGAGTGTATCCCATCTCCAGTGTCCAGTGATCTGAAATAGAGTAGAAAAAAGAATAAATAAAAACAAAGTATGTAGTCAAAAATACAGAGGGGTAGCAAGCAGAAGTTGGGCCAATACAGTTATACATTATAAATTTCCTGTGTTACATGAAAATCTACATTCAGGCCAGAGGGTTTTAAAGTATTAAGTTCATAAATCCATTTTAGTTCCTTACGTTTGAGTATAGCCACTCTATTCCCGCCCCACTTAGGTACCGGTACATGATCTATAAGCATAAATTTAAGATCCTTCTCACTATGTCCTAATTCTACAAAGTGGCTTGGGACTGGTAAATCAGTTCTCTTTTTGCGGATAGAATAACGGTGTTGATTCAATCTAGTCTTAGCATCTAATGTAGTCTCACCTAGTAGGTGAGACTACATTAGATGCTAAGACTAGATTGAATCAACACCGTTATTCTATCCGCAAAAAGAGAACTGATTTACCAGTCCCAAGCCACTTTGTAGAATTAGGACATAGTGAGAAGGATCTTAAATTTATGCTTATAGATCATGTACCGGTACCTAAGTGGGGCGGGAATAGAGTGGCTATACTCAAACGTAAGGAACTAAAATGGATTTATGAACTTAATACTTTAAAACCCTCTGGCCTGAATGTAGATTTTCATGTAACACAGGAAATTTATAATGTATAACTGTATTGGCCCAACTTCTGCTTGCTACCCCTCTGTATTTTTGACTACATACTTTGTTTTTATTTATTCTTTTTTCTACTCTATTTCAGATCACTGGACACTGGAGATGGGATACACTCACAAATTTCTATACACTTTATTTAATAACAGCACACGCCTCTACAGCAAGAACCGCTTCTACATCTCATCACCCAACCATCAACGCATATGAAAGCCACCCGAAGAACACAGAAGAAAAAAGGCTGCACTTCTTCATATGGTGCCAAATAGCGCCCCCGAAACCCAGCTCATCAGGGACACTGATGCCTTGGAGAATAGGAGGTACAGGTTCGCTAGATGGGGACGGGGCTCCGCCCTCCACCTGGCCACACCTTGCGCTGGATCGCGCACCGAAGATTGCTGTGCTCCCTACGAGTATGTGTGTGGGTGTGCCCATAACCAAGATGGTTGACGGTGTCTAAGCTCTTGGCCCTGCGCATGCGCCAACGCGCGTGACACGCAGGATCACATGACACTCCATTGGAGTTGTCGTTTCCGGTTCCTCTTTGCTGGCGTGTGCTGTCTCCCTTGGCAATGGCGTCCTCGTGGCCACTGTTGTATACTTCTTGGTGAGTGGACTCATCTCCCCGCCCAGTTGATGATGATTTTAATATTCACCTGTGCACAACCACTTTACTATTATAATGTACACTTTTATACTATCTATGCGGATCCATATCTGAACGTGATCGGTGTTCCAGACCATGTATTCTTTATGTATGTACATCCTAAACACTGTTTTACAAATATATTTATTACGATTCATGTACTTTTTACCTTTGTTTATACACTAAATTAATTTATTGGACACTAATGATTGTATACCCTATTTATATGTATCACTGTGAGTCATTTGTTGCTTGAAAATGGCTGGGTGAGCCAGCTGAAACGTTGCCTACACGTCTCTGGAATAAATCACATTTTATTTTTTGCTGACACCTGGTGTGCCACTGTTTATTTAATTTTTCTATGTAACTATATGGCCGTCTATCCTATAGGTTGGGTTTATATGGTATATGTTGTTTATATGGCCGTCTATTTTTTAGGTTGTGTTTATATGGTATATGTTGTTTATATGGCCGTCTATCCTATAGGTTGGGTTTATAGGGTATATGTTGTTTATATGGCCATCTATTGTATAGGTTGTGTTTATATGGTATATGTTGTTTATATGGCCGTCTATTGTATAGGTTGTGTTTATATGGTATATGTTGTTTATATGGCCGTCTATTGTATAGGTTGTGATTATATGGCATATGTTGTTTATATGGCTGTCTATCGTATAGGTTGTGATTATAGGGTATATGTTGTTTATATGGCCGTCTATCGTATAGGTTGTGATTATATGTTGTTTATATGGCCGTCTATCCTGTAGGTTGTGATTATAGGGTATATGTTGTTTATATGGCCGTCTATCGTATAGGTTGTGTTTATATGGTATATGTTGTTTATATGGCCGTCTATCCTGTAGGTTGTGATTATAGGGTATATGTTGTTTATATGGCCGTCTATCGTATAGGTTGTGTTTATATGGTATATGTTGTTTATATGGCCGTCTATCCTGTAGGTTGTGATTATATGGTATATGTTGTTTATATGGCCGTCTATCGTATAGGTTGGGTTTATATGGCCGTCTATCGTATAGGTTGTGATTATAGGGTATATGTTGTTTATATGGCCGTCTATCCTATAGGTTGTGTTTATAGGGTATATGTTGTTTATATGACCGTCTATCGTATAGGTTGGGTTTATATGGTATACGTTGTTTATATGGCCGTCTATCCTATAGGTTGTGATTATAGGGTATATGTTGTTTATATGGCCGTCTATCGTATAGGTTGTGATTATATGGTATAAGTTGTTTATATGGCCGTCTATCGTATAGGTTGTGTTTGTATGGTATATGTTGTTTATATGGCCGTCAATCGTATAGGTTGTGATTATATGGTATATGTTGTTTATATGGCCGTCTATCGTATAGATTGTGATTATATGGTATATGTTGTTTATATGGCCGTCTATCCTATAGGTTGTGATTATATGGTATATGTTATTTATATGGCCGTTTATCATATAGGTTGGGTTTATATGGTATAAGTTATTTATATGGCCGTCTATCGTATAGGTTGGGTTTATATGGTATATGTTGTTTATATGGCCGTCTATCGTATAGGTTGGGTTTATATGGTATATGTTGTTTATATGACCGTCTATCCTATAGGTTGTGATTATAGGGTATATGTTGTTTATATGGCAGTCTATCGTATAAGTTGGGTTTATATGGTATATGTTGTTTATATGGCCATCTATCGTATAGGTTGGGTTTATAGGGTATATGTTGTTTATATGGCCGTCTATCGTATAGGTTGTGATTATATGGTATATGTTGTTTATATGGCCGTCTATTGTATAGGTTAGGTTTATATGGTATATGTTGTTTATATGGCCGTCTATCGTATAGGTTGGGTTTATATGGTATATGTTGTTTATATGGCCGTCTATCGTATAGGTTGGGTTTATATGGCATACGTTCTTTGTATAGCCGTCTATCGTATAGGTTGGGTTTATATGGTATATGTTGGGTTTATATGGTATATGTTGTTTATATGGCCGTCTATCGTATAGGTTGTGATTATATGGTATATGTTGTTTATATGGCCGTCTATCGTATAGGTTGTGATTATAGGGTATATGTTGTTTATATGGCCATCTATCGTATAGGTTGGGTTTATATGGTATATGTTGTTTATATGGCCGTCTATCGTATAGGTTGGGTTTATAGGGTATATGTTGTTTATATGGCCGTCTATTGTATAGGTTAGGTTTATATGGTATATGTTGTTTATATGGCCATCTATCCTATAGGTTGGGATTATATGTTATATGTTGTTTATATGGCCGTCTATCGTATAGGTTGGGTTTATATGGTATATGTTGTTTATATGGCCGTCTATTGTATAGGTTGGGTTTATATGGTATATGTTGTTTATATGACCGTCTATCGTATAGGTTTGGTTTATATGGTATATGTTGTTTATATGGCCGTCTATCCTATAGGTCGTGATTATATGGTATATGTTGTTTATATGGCCGTCTATCCTATAGGTTGGGTTTATAGGTTATATGTTGTTTATATGGCCGTCTATCGTATAGGTTGGGTTTATATGGTATATGTTGTTTATATGGCCGTCTATCATATAGGTTGGGTTTATAGGGTATATGTTGTTTATATGGCCGTCTATTGTATAGGTTGGGTTTATATGGTATATGTTGTTTATATGGCCGTCTATTGTATAGGTTTTGTTTATAGGGTATATGTTGTTTATATGGCCGTCTATCCCATAGGTTGTGATTATAGGGTATATGTTGTTTATATGGCCGTCTATCGTATAGGTTGGGTTTACATGGTATATGTTGTTTATATGGCCGTCTATCGTATAGGTTGTGTTTATATGGTATATGTTGTTTATATGGCCGTCTATTGTATAGGTTGTGTTTATATGGTATATGTTGTTTATATGGCCGTCTATCGTATAGGTTGTGTTTATATGGTATATGTTGTTTATATGACCGTCTATCGTATAGGTTGGGTTTATATGGTATATGTTGTTTATATGGCCGTCTATCCTATAGGTTGTGTTTATATGGCCGTCTATCGTATAGGTTGTGTTTATATGGTATACGTTGTTTATATGACCGTCTATCGTATAGGTTGTGTTTATATGGCCGTCTATCGTATAGGTTGTGATTATATGGTATATGTTGTTTATATGACCGTCTATCGTATAGGTTGTGATTATATGGTATATGTTGTTTATATGGCCGTCTATCGTATAGGTTGTGGTTATATGGTATATGTTGTTTATATGGCCGTCTATCGTATAGGTTGTGTTTATATGGCCGTCTATCGTATAGGTTGTGATTATATGGTATATGTTGTTTATATGACCGTCTATCGTATAGGTTGTGATTATATGGTATATGTTGTTTATATGGCCGTCTATCGTATAGGTTGGGTTTATATGGTATATGTTGTTTATATGGCCGTCTATCGTATAGGTTGGGTTTATATGGTATATGTTGTTTATATGGCCGTCTATCGTATAGGTTGTGGTTATATGGTATATGTTGTTTATATGGCCGTCTATCGTATAGGTTGTGTTTATATGGCCGTCTATCGTATAGGTTGTGTTTACATGGCATACGTTCTTTGTATGACCGTCTATCGTATAGGTTGTGATTATATGGTATATGTTGTTTATATGGCCGTCTATCGTATAGGTTGTGATTATATGGCATATGTTGTTTATATGACCGTCTATCGTATAGGTTGTGATTATATGGCATATGTTGTTTATATGACCGTCTATCGTATAGGTTGTGATTATATGGCATATGTTGTTTATATGGCCGTCTATCGTATAGGTTGTGATTATATGGCATATGTTGTTTATATGACCGTCTATCGTATAGGTTGTGATTATATGGCATATGTTGTTTATATGACCGCCTATCGTATAGGTTGTGATTATATGGCATATGTTGTTTATATGACCGCCTATCGTATAGGTTGTGATTATAGGGTATATGTTGTTTATATGACCGTCTATCGTATAGGTTGTGATTATATGGCATACGTTCTTTGTATGGCTGTCTATCGTATAGGTTGGGTTTATATGATCGTCTATCATATACATTGGTTGATATGGCCGTCTATTATATATGTTGTGTTTATATGGCCTGCGATAATATACATTGGTTTATCTGGCCTCTATCTGATAGGTTGGATTTTTGGCCCCCTACTGTATACTTTGGCTTTATATGGCCGTGTTGTATACATTGGGTTTATATTGCCGTGTGTTGTATACACTGGGTTTATATGGCTGTCTATTGTATACATTGGGTTTATATTGCCGTGTGTTGTATACATTGGGTTTATATGGCTGTGTGTTGTATACACTGGGTTTATATGGCCGTCTATTGTATACATTGGGTTTATATGGCCGTCTATTGTATACATTGGGTTTATATGACCGTCTATTGTATACATTTGGTTTATGTGGCTGTCTATCGTACACATTAGGTTTATATGGCCGTCTATTGTATACATTGGGTTTATGTGGCCGTCTATTGTATACATTGGGTTTATATTGCCGTGTGTTGTATACATTGGGTTTATATGGCCGTGTGTTGTATACATTGGGTTTATATTGCCGTGTGTTGTATACGTTGGGTTTATATGGCCGTCTATTGTATACACTGGGTTTATATGGCCGTCTATTGTATACACTGGGTTTATATGGCCGTCTATTGTATACACTGGGTTTATATGGCCGTCTATTGTATACATTGGGTTTATGTTGCCGTCTATCGTATACATTTGGTTTATATGACCGTCTATTGTATACATTAGGTTTATATGGCCGTGTGTTGTATACACTGGGTTTATATGGCTGTCTATTGTATACACTGGGTTTATATGGCTGTCTATTGTATACATTGGGTTTATATGGCCGTCTTTCGTATACATTGGGTTTATATGGCCGTCTATTGTATACATTGGATTTATATGGCTGTCTTTTGTATACATTGGGTTTATATGGCCGTGTGTTGTATACACTGGGTTTATATGGCCGTCTGTAGTATACATTGGGTTTGTATGGCCGTCTATTGTATACATTGGGTTTATATGGCCGTCTATTGTATACATTTGGTTTATATGACCGTCTAGTGTATTCATTAGGTTTATATGGCCGTCTGTTGTATACATTGGGTTTATATGGCTGTCTATTGTATACATTGGGTTTATATGGCCGTCTATTGTATACATTTGGTTTATATGACCGTCTAGTGTATTCATTAGGTTTATATGGCCGTCTGTTGTATACATTGGGTTTATATGGCTGTCTATTGTATACATTGGGTTTATATGGCCGTCTATTGTATACATTTGGTTTATATGACCGTCTAGTGTATTCATTAGGTTTATATGGCCGTCTGTTGTATACATTGGGTTTATATGGCTGTCTATTGTATACATTGGGTTTATATGGCCGTCTATTGTATACATTTGGTTTATATGACCGTCTAGTGTATTCATTAGGTTTATATGGCCGTCTGTTGTATACATTGGGTTTATATGGCTGTCTATTGTATACATTGGGTTTATATGGCCGTCTATTGTATACATTTGGTTTATATGACCGTCTAGTGTGTTCATTAGGTTTATATGGCCGTCTGTTGTATACATTGGGTTTATATGGCCGTCTATTGTATACACTGGGTTTATATGGCCGTCTATCATATACATTGTATATGTTGTATTTAAATGACCGTCTATTGTATACATTGGGGGAGATTTATCAAAACCAGTGTAGAGGAAAAGTTGCCCAGTTGCCCATAGCAACCAATCAGATCGCTTCTTTCATTTTGCAGAGGCCTTTTTAAAAATGAAAGAAGTGATCTGATTGGTTGCTATGGGCAACTGGGCAACTTTTCCTCTGAACAGGTTTTGATAAATCTCCCCAATTGAATTTATATGGCCGTCTATTGTATACATTGGGTTTATGTGGCCGTCTATTGTATACATTGGGTTTATATGGCCGTCTATTGTATACATTGGGTTTATATGGCCGTCTATTGTATATATTGGGTTTATATGGCCGTCTATCATATACATTAGGTTTATATGGACGTCTATTGTATACATTAGGTTTATATGGACGTCTATTGTATACATTGGGTTTATATGGCCGTCTATTGTATACATTGGGTTTATATGGCCGTCTATTGTATACATTGGGTTTATATGGCCGTCTATTGTATACATTGGGTTTATATGGCCGTCTATCGTATACATTGGGTTTATATGGCCATCTATCATATTCATTGGGTTTATATGGCTGTCTATTGTATACATTGGGTTTATATGGCCGTCTATCGTATACATTAGGTTTATATGGCCGTCTATTGTATACATTGGGTTTATATGGCCGTCTATTGTATACATTGGGTTTATGTGGCCATCTATCATATTCATTGGGTTTATATGGCCGTCTATCATATTCGTTGGGTTTATATGGCCGTCTATCATATTCATTGGGTTTATATGGCCGTCTATCATAAACATTAGGTTTATATGACCGTCTATTGTATACATTGGGTTTATATGGCTGTCTATTGTATACGTTGGGTTTATATGGCTGTCTATTGTATACATTGGGTTTATATGGCCGTCTATTGTATACATTGGGTTTATATGACCGTCTATTGTATACATTTGGTTTATGTGGCTGTCTATCGTACACATTAGGTTTATATGGCAGTCTATTGTATACATTGGGTTTATGTGGCCGTCTATTGTATATGATGTTCATATGGTGGCTCCCCTTAGTTGCAGCTTCTAGAGTTGGGGAGGGCCTTCTTATTAGACATGGACATTTTGATGTTACAGATGTATTTCCCTGGTCTTCTCTGGTGGTCTAGTGGTTAGGATTTTTGCGCTCTCACTGCTGTGGCCCGGGTTTGATTCCTGGTCATGGAAATGTTTTTAGTTTTTTTTCTTTTTTAAAAAACTGTTGCAAAATAAAGGTTTCTGACAAGGACGTTTGTGACATAAGATGGTGGGATCAGCCGCTACAAATGTTCCCGTCTGCTGCGTATTGTGATCGAATCAAAAATCATGTGACTCTCAGGGGGCGGGCTCCAGGAGTTGTAGTTTAATAATTCCAGACTTCACATATCTTTTCCTTTATGGATCCTTCCTCGTCACGGCATACAAAACCTTCCCCGCCACGTCATACGGAACCTTCCCCGCCACGTCATACGGAACCTTCCCCGCCACGTCATACGGAACCCTCCCCGCCACGTCATACGGATCCCTGCCGCCACGTCATACGGATCCCTCCCCGCCACGTCATACGGATCCCTCCCCGCCACGTCATACGGATCCCTCCCCGCCACGTCATACGGATCCCTCCCCGCCACGTCATACGGATCCCTCCCCGCCACGTCATACGGATCCCTCCCCGCCACGTCATACGGATCCCTCCCCGCCACGTCATACGGATCCCTCCCCGCCACGTCATACGGATCCCTCCCCGCCACGTCATACGGATCCTTCCCCGCCACGTCATACGGATCCTTCCCCATTATATTCTCTTAGTAATTTTTCCAGCTGTGCAAGGGTTAATGCAGCGGCTGCTGAGTCACGGGATGACTGAGTTATGTGTCACCTTCCTGGGGCCCCCGGCTGCTGCATTGTGTCATGGCCAAAATATTCCTGTCAATTCCAGCAACATGAGGTTGTTCCTGACCATATGGTGGCGCTGTACTCTATATAATATATACACTTTATGTAATGGCTGCCAGCTGGCGAATTATAATGCAGCGTGAAGAGGTTTCCTGCAAACGGTTCATGGGAACAAAATGGTCAGTGCAAATAATTATTAGAAATAAATAATTCATAATAATAATATTAATGATTATTTTATTGTATAAATGATTAATTATTATTTCTACTATTGTATTTCTATTTGTTATTATTAATTATTATTACTTAATATGATTGTATTTCATAAAGGACTCAGGGCGATTGTTTAGCAGTCATCCCTACCTATCACTGAGAGGGACCCCCCCCCCCCAGATCGCCGGTCATTCCAGACCACCGATCTGCGGCGATTCCGTTCCCCAACGCTCGCTGAGTGGGGATCAGAGCCGGATGCCTGCTGAAATCATTCAGCAGGCATCCTGCCAGAGTGCCGAGGATCCCCCATATCGGTGATCGCCGGTAAATACAAACCAGCGATCTGCGGCGATTCCGTGATTCTGCGGCATCCTGCCAGAGTGCCGAGGATCCCCCATATCGGTGATCGCCGGTAAATACAAACCAGCAATCTGCGGCGATTCCGTGATTCTGTGGCATCCTGCCAGAGTGCCGAGGATCCCCCATATCGGTGATCGCCGGTAAATACAAACCAGCGATTCCGGGCCATTTGATGACCCGGATAAGGATGATGATCGGTGGTTTAATATACACCAACAATCATCATCCGTACTGTAGTGGGAGGGGGCAGTGTTGCCACCCCCCAGTACAGCTGTGATTGGACGTCCATAGTGACCGCACCAATTACAGCAGTTTGGGGAGGAGGGAGGTGGGTGATGGAGCATGTGGCTCCGTTTTGCCCACCACACATCTGTAAGTTGGTGAGCAGGACGGAGCCCCGTGCTGCCATCTTTCCCCCTCAGAGAAAAAAAAAGTCCTTTTCAGCACTATTTCAGTGTTAGGGGGACAGCTTTAGGTTAGGCAGGGAGAGTTTTTAGGCAGTAAAAAAAAAAAAAAAAATTTTTTTGTGTACCATCTGTAGTTATCCACAGGTCCGTAGCACCTTTAGCTGCGTTACCCCGGCCCTACCGGGTCGCTGCGGTCTGCCCCCAGCATTTTTTTGGGGTGCAGACCTTTTATTTTTTTCAGCGTATCATCTGTAGGTGTCTGCGGGTCCGTAGTACCTTTAGCTGCGTGACAACAGCCCTACAGGGTCGCTGTGGTCTGCCACCAGCGTTTTGTTTTTTGTTTTTTTTTGACGCAGACCAGTGGTCCACCATCAGAAGCTAAAGTCCACCTGCCGCTGATCAGTCCCATTGTACTCAACGCATTTTTTGGGGTGAAGGCGCTATTTCAGGGATTAAAGCGTCTTTTTTTTATTTTATTTTTTGCACCTATAGGTGGTCTGTGCCACCAGTAGCAGGCCTGTGCTGTGTGGACGGACTGTACCTCTGTGTGCGGCCTGCCCCACCACTGTCAGGGATTTTTGGGTTCAGGCGGGGGCTTTTGTTAGGGTTTTATTTTATTTTTTCGAGAATTTTGTGTGGGGGTGTCACGATTCGGCTGGCTGGAGGTGGATCCTCTGTGCCAGAGAGGGATTAGCGTGGACCGTGTTGGTGGACCGGTTCTAAGTTGCTACTGGTATTCACCAGAGCCCGCCGCAAAGCCGTACACCACGAAAAATGGGGATTTAGCAGAAGATTCGGAGACTCTGAAGTTGTATGAGAATTCGGCCCATGGTAGAAGATCTGCCCAGTCATCCTGGCGGGAGGAAACAAAATGCCGTAAATAGTCACCCAGGACCTGGTTAATTCTTTCTACTTGACCATTGGATTGGGGATGATAAGAAGAAGAGAAGTTTAATTTGATCTTGAGCTGTTTACAGAGGGCCCTCCAGAATTTAGACACGAATTGGACGCCTCTATCCGAGACGATATGCGTGTGCAAACCGTGAAGGCGAAAAATGTGTATAAAAAATTGCTTTGCCAACTGAGGCGCTGAAGGAAGGCCAGGAAGAGGAACAAAATGTGCCATCTTGGAAAATTGATCAATGACCACCCAAACAACTGAGTTGCCACGGGATGAGGGCAAGTCCGTAATAAAGTCCATACCAATCTGTGACCAAGGCTGTTCGGGGACAGGCAGAGGATGAAGGAGGCCAGCAGGCTTCTGGCGAGGAGTCTTATCCCGGGCACAGACAGTACAGGCCCGCACGAAATCAACAACATCCGTCTCCAGAGTCGGCCACCAATAAAAACGAGAGATGAGTTGAAAGGATTTTTTGATGCCCGCATGGCCTGCGAGGTGGGAGGAGTGTCCCCACTTGAGAATCCCGAGACGCTGGCGTGGAGAAACGAAGGTCTTCCCTGGAGGAGTTTGCCTGATGGAAGCTGGAGAAGTGGAGATCAGACAGTCCGGAGGAATGATGTGTTGCGGAGAGGCTTCTACTTCAGAGGCATCAGAAGAACGAGAGAGGGCATCGGCCCTAATGTTCTTGTCAGCAGGGCAAAAATGGATTTCAAAGTTAAAACGGGCAAAGAACAACGACCACCTAGCCTGGCGAGGGTTCAGTCGTTGGGCAGACTGGAGATAGGAGAGATTCTTGTGATCCGTGTATATAATAACTGGATATTTTGATCCCTCCAGCAGGTGCCTCCATTCCTCAAGCGCCAATTTTATGGCCAGTAATTCTCGATCACCAATGGAGTAGTTTTTCTCCGCCGGAGAGAAGGTCCTAGAAAAAAAACCACAAGTAACAGCATGCCCGGAAGAATTTTTTTGTAGAAGGACAGCTCCAGCTCCCACAGAGGAGGCATCTACCTCCAATAGGAAGGGTTTAGATGGGTCAGGTCTGGAGAGCACGGGAGCAGAAGAAAAGGCAGACTTGAGAAGTTTAAATGCGTCTTCCGCTTGAGGAGACCAGGACTTAGGATTGGCATTTTTCTTGGTTAAAGCCACGATAGGAGCCACAATAGTTAAGTGTGGAATGAATTGTCTGTAATAATTGGCGAACCCCAAAAAACGTTGGATAGCACGGAGTCCGGAGGGGCGTGGCCAATCTAATACGGCAGATAGTTTATCTGGGTCCATTTGTAGTCCCTGGCCAGAGACTAAGTATCCTAGGAAAGGAAGAGATTGACATTCAAAGAGACATTTTTCCATTTTGGCAAGTTGATTGTCCCGAAGTCTCTGAAGAACCATGCGGACATGCTGGCGGTGTTCTTCTAAGTTGGCAGAAAAAAATCAGAATATCGTCCAGGTAAACCACAACACAGGAATATAGGAGATCACGAAAAATTTCATTAACAAAGTCTTGGAAGACGGCAGGGGCGTTGCACAGGCCAAAGGGCATGATCAGATACTCAAAGTGTCCATCTCTGGTGTTAAATGCAGTCTTCCATTCGTCCCCCTCCCTGATGCGGATGAGATTATAAGCACCTCTTAAGTCCAGCTTAGTAAAGATGTGGGCGCCTTGTAGGCGATCAAAGAGTTCCGAGATAAGAGGTAAGGGGTAGCGTTTTTTTACCGTGATTTTATTAAGTCCGCGGTAATCAATGCAAGGGCGTAGGGAGCCATCTTTTTTGGAGACAAAAAAATCCAGCTCCGGAAGGAGAGGAGGACTTGCGGATAAAACCCTTTTTTTAAATTCTCCTGGATGTACTCCGACATGGCTTGAGTTTCCGGAGCAGACAGAGGATAGATTCTGCCCCGGGGTGGAGTAGTACCCGGGAGGAGGTCAATAGGACAGTCATAAGGCCTGTGAGGAGGCAAAGTCTCTGCTTGTTTTTTGCAAAAAACATCAGCATAGTCCAGATAGGCCTTAGGAAGACCAGATACCGGGGGAACCACAGGATCACGACTGTGAGTACTGGGAACCGGTATAAGACAGTCCTTGTGGCAAGAAGTACCCCAGTTCTTGATTTCCCCTGTGGTCCAATCAAGGGTTGGGGAATGGCGTTGAAGCCACGGTAATCCAAGAAGAATTTCAGAAGTGCAGTTGGAGAGGACCAAAAATTAAATTTTTTCGTGATGGGGTCCGATGCACATTAGGAGAGGTTCCGTGCGGTAACGCACGGTACAGTCCAATCTTTCATTGTTAACTGAATTGATGTAGAGGGGTCTGGTGAGACTGGTCACCGGGATGTGGAACCTGTTGATGAGAGAGGCCAAAATAAAATTTCCTGCAGATCCGGAATCCAAGAAGGCCGTAGCAGAGAAGGAGAAGGTAGAGGAAGATATCCGCACAGGCACAGTAAGGCGTGGAGAAGCAGAGTTCACATCAAGAACTGTCTCATCTTTGTGCGGAGTCAGCGTGCGTCTTTCCTGGCGGGGAGGACGGATAGGACAATCCTTCAAGAAATGTTCGGTACCGGCACAGTACAGGCAAAGATTCTCCATGCGGTGTCGTGTCCTCTCTTGAGGTGTCAAGCGAGACCGGTCAACTTGCATAGCCTCCACGGCGGGAGGCACAGGAACGGATTGCAGAGGACCAGAGGAGAGAGGAGCCGGGGAGAGAAACCGCCTCGTGCGAACAAAGTCCATATCCTGGCGGAGCTCCTGACGCCTTTCGGAAAAACGCATGTCAATGCGGGTGGCAAGATGAATAAGTTCATGCAGGTTAGCAGGAATTTCTCGTGCGGCCAGCACATCTTTAATGTTACTGGATAGGCCTTTTTTAAAGGTCGCGCAGAGGGCCTCGTTATTCCAGGATAATTCGGAGGCGAGAGTACAGAATTGGATGGCGTACTCGCCAACAGAAGAATTACCCTGGACCAGGTTCAGCAGGGCAGTCTCGGCAGAAGAGGCTCGGGCAGGTTCCTCAAAGACACTTCGAATCTCCGTGAAGAAGGAGTGTACAGAGGCAGTGACAGGGTCATTGCGGTCCCAGAGCGGCCCATGACAGGGCTTTCCCAGACAGAAGGCTGACTACGAAAGCCACCTTAGACCTTTCAGTAGGAAACTGGTCCGACATCATCTCCAAGTGCAGGGAACATTGCGAAAGAAAGCCACGGCAAAACTTAGAGTCCCCATCAAATTTATCCGGCAAGGATAATCGAAGGCTGGAAGCGGCCACTCGCTGCGGAGGAGGTGCAGGAGCTGGCGGAGGAGATGATTGCTGAAGCTGTGGTAGTAGCTGCTGTAGCATCACGGTCAGTTGAGACAGCTGGTGGCCTTGTTGCGCTATCTGTTGCGACTGCTGGGCGACAACCGTGGTGAGGTCGGCGACAACTGGCAGTGGGACTTCAGCGGGATCCATGGCCGGATCTACTGTCACGATTCGGCTGGCTGGAGGTGGATCCTCTGTGCCAGAGAGGGATTGGCGTGGACCGTGTTGGTGGATCTGTTCTAAGTTGCTACTGGTATTCACCAGAGCCCGCCGCAAAGCGGGATGGTCTTGCAGCGGCGGTAGCAACCAGGTCGTATCCACTAGCAACGGCTCAACCTCGCTGACTGCTGAAGATAGGCGCGGTACAAGGGAGTAGACAAGAGCAAGGTCGGACGTAGCAGAAGGTCGGGGCAGGCAGCAAGGATCGTAGTCAGGGGCAACGGCAGGAGGTCTGGAACACAGGCTAGGAACACACAAGGGAACGCTTTTACTGGCACAATGGCAACAAGATCCGGCGAGGGAGTGCAGGGGAAGTGAGGTATAAGTAGGGAGTGCACAGGTGAAGACACAGATTAAGCCTGCTGCGCCAATCAGTGGCGCAGTGGCCCTTTAAATTGCAGAGACCCGGCGCGCGCGCGCCCTAAGGAGCGGGGCCGCGCGCGCCGGGACAAGACAGACGGGGAACGATTCAGGTACGGGAGCCGGGATGCGCATCGCGAGCGGGCGCCTCCCGCGTCGCGAATCGCATCCCGGCTGGGAGTGATATTGCAGCGCACCCGATCAGCAGGTCTGACTGGGGCGCTGCGAATGAGAGGATGCTGCGAGCGCTCCGGGGAGGAGCGGGGACCCGGAGCGCTCGACGTAACAGGGGGTCTGTGTATATGCCACCAGCCACTGTTCTGGGCTGAGTGGCCGGACTCCCACTGACTTTTGCGCTCCCTGCTGCCACCAAGCGTTAATCAGTGCGCACACCACTGAATAGGTAAATGCATTTTTTTGGCGCAGGGTTTTTTACGCTAGAAGTTTATTTTATATTTTTAGATATTTGTTATTAGGGCGGGTTAGTTAGTAGTTTAGGGCGGGTTAGTTAGTAGTTTAGGGCGGGTTAGTTAGTTGTTTAGGGCGGGTTAGTTAATAGTTTAGGGCGGGTTAGTTAATAGTTTAGGGCGGGTTAGTTAGTAGGTTAGGGCGGGTTAGCTAGTAGTTTAGGGCGGGTTAGTTATTAGTTTAGGGCGGGTTAGTTATTAGTTTAGGGCGGGTTAGTTAGTAGTTTAGGGCGGGTTAGTTAGTAGTTTAGGGCGGGTTAGTTAGTAGTTTAGGGCGGGTTAGTTAGTAGTTTAGGGCGGGTTAGTTATTAGTTTAGGGCGGGTTAGTTATTAGTTTAGGGCGGGTTAGTTAGTAGTTTAGGGCGGGTTAGTTAGTAGTTTAGGGCGGGTTAGTTAATAGTTTAGGGCGGGTTAGTTAATAGTTTAGGGCGGGTTAGCTAGTAGTTTAGGGCGGGTTAGTTATTAGTTTAGGGCGGGTTAGTTAGTAGTTTAGGGCGGGTTAGTTATTAGTTTAGGGCGGGTTAGTTAGTAGTTTAGGGCGGGTTAGCTAGTAGTTTAGGGCGGGTTAGTTAGTAGTTTAGGGCGGGTTAGTTAGTAGTTTAGGGCGGGTTAGTTAGTAGTTTAGGGTGGGTTAGTTAGTAGTTTAGGGCGGGTTAGTTAGTAATTTAGGGCGGGATAGGGTAGGAAGTCTCGCACTACACCACACGCAGCACACACACCAATAAAGTTCCCCCCCCCACATATATACACTTCATCCCCCATTACAGTAGGGAAATGGCCTGCAGGGCGTTTTCAGCGGAGGGGACATATGCCTTACTTGCCTCCGACACTGAAAGCGCCACAGAGGACGAGGAAGACCCCACTTTCCTTATTTCCTCGTCCTCCTCATCATCTAGTTCTGATGATGAGCCACAAAGGCAGCGGAGATGCCACCATGCGAGGCCGCAAACCTCCTCTGCTCCTGACCCTGTGCCCCATGCTAGTATGAACCCCCCCTGGCACTCATTCTAGTCAAGCCCCCCGGCCAAGTTCACTGGTGCCCCGTACCGGAGAACTTGTCTGGACTCGGACCACGAGCCCGTGATTCCTGAGTTTGTTGGTGACTCAGGAATCAAGATTATAGAAAAGAGAAAAAATAAAAGAAATAAAAAAGAGATGCGCTCCTAGTGTGGTATAAGATAGGTAAGCCCCTTAAGGAAACAATTTTTAGGCTTACCAGAGGGCACAACACCTACGTTGGCGTGTAGTATCGCGGCGTGAGGTCAGCAGCTCCACGATCCCTGCTCAGTGCTTGTAATGAGATTCCAGATGTGTGAACCAAAATATGGGACACCTAAAATGAGTCCTTGGTTCCAGAGCACTTCTATGGTAAATGGTATGTATAATGTATGTATAGTGGGTGTATAGTGGGTGTATAGTGGGTGTATAGTGGGTGTATAGTGGGTGTATAGTGGGTGTATAGTGGGTGTATAGTGGGTGTATAGTGGGTGTATAATGGGTGTATAATGGGTGTATAATGGGTGTATAATGGATGTATAATGGATGTATAATGGATGTATAATGGATGTATAATGGATGTATAATGGATGTATAATGTGTGTATAATGTGTGTATAATGTGTGTATAATGGATGTATAATGGATGTATAATGGATGTATAATGGATGTATAATGGGTGTATAATGGGTGTATAATGGGTGTATAATGGGTGTATAATGGATGTATAATGGATGTATAATGGGTGTATAATGGATGTATAATGGATGTATAATGGGTGTATAATGGGTGTATAATGGATGTATAATGGGTGTATAATGGATGTATAATGGATGTATAATGGATGTATAATGGATGTATAATGGATGTATAATGGGTGTATAATGGGTGTATAATGGGTGTATAATGTGTGTATAATGTGTGTATAATGGGTGTATAATGGATGTATAATGGGTGTATAATGGGTGTATAATGGGTGTATAATGGGTGTATAATGGGTGTATAATGGGTGTATAATGGGTGTATAATGGATGTATAATGGATGTATAATGGGTGTATAATGGATGTATAATGGGTGTATAATGGGTGTATAATGGGTGTATAATGGGTGTATAATGGATGTATAATGGATGTATAATGGATGTATAATGGATGTATAATGGGTGTATAATGTGTGTATAATGTGTGTATAATGTGTGTATAATGGATGTATAATGGATGTATAATGGGTGTATAATGGATGTATAATGTGTGTATAATGGGTGTATAATGGGTGTATAATGGATGTATAATGGATGTATAATGGATGTATAATGGGTGTATAATGGATGTATAATGGGTGTATAATGGGTGTATAATGGGTGTATAATGGATGTATAATGGATGTATAATGGATGTATAATGGATGTATAATGGATGTATAATGGATGTATAATGGGTGTATAATGTGTGTATAATGGGTGTATAATGGATGTATAATGGGTGTATAATGGGTGTATAATGTGTGTATAATGTGTGTATAATGTGTGTATAATGGGTGTATAATGGGTGTGTATAATGTGTGTATAATGTGTGTATAATGTGTGTATAATGTGTGTATAATGTGTGTATAATGGATGTATAATGGATGTATAATGGATGTATAATGGGTGTATAATGGATGTATAATGGATGTATAATGGGTGTATAATGGGTGTATAATGGGTGTATAATGTGTGTATAATGGATGTATAATGGGTGTATAATGGGTGTATAATGGGTGTATAATGGGTGTATAATGGGTGTATAATGGATGTATAATGGATGTATAATGGATGTATAATGGGTGTATAATGGGTGTATAATGGGTGTATAATGGGTGTATAATGGGTGTATAATGTGTGTATAATGGATGTATAATGGATGTATAATGGATGTATAATGGGTGTATAATGGATGTATAATGGATGTATAATGGGTGTATAATGGGTGTATAATGGGTGTATAATGTGTGTATAATGTGTGTATAATGTGTGTATAATGGATGTATAATGGATGTATAATGGATGTATAATGGATGTATAATGGGTGTATAATGGATGTATAATGGATGTATAATGGGTGTATAATGGATGTATAATGGATGTATAATGTGTGTATAATGGATGTATAATGGGTGTATAATGGGTGTATAATGGGTGTATAATGGGTGTATAATGGGTGTATAATGGGTGTATAATGGGTGTATAATGGGTGTATAATGGGTGTATAATGGGTGTATAATGGGTGTATAATGGGTGTATAATGGGTGTATAATGTGTGTATAATGGATGTATAATGGATGTATAATGGATGTATAATGGGTGTATAATGGGTGTATAATGGGTGTATAATGGGTGTATAATGGGTGTATAATGGGTGTATAATGGGTGTATAATGGGTGTATAATGGGTGTATAATGGGTGTATAATGGGTGTATAATGGGTGTGTATAATGGGTGTGTATAATGTGTGTATAATGTGTGTATAATGGGTGTATAATGGGTGTATAATGGGTGTATAATGGGTGTATAATGGGTGTATAATGGGTGTATAATGGGTGTATAATGGGTGTATAATGGGTGTATAATGGGTGTGTATAATGGGTGTGTATAATGGGTGTATAATGGGTGTATAATGGGTGTATAATGGGTGTATAATGGGTGTATAATGGGTGTATAATGGGTGTATAATGGGTGTATAATGGGTGTATAATGGGTGTATAATGGGTGTATAATGGGTGTATAATGTACTGGATAAGAAAAGTGAGCTTCTCTGATCCGGAAAGCTCTCAAGAAGAATGAGCTAGTGTTTCAGTCCCACAAAAGAAGGCAGCTACTACAAATGTCCCAAAAAAGGACCAGGGAGCGGTACCAAAAAACCGCACTGGAGGGAAGGAGAAGAAAATCATAGCAGAAATAATAAAAAAACCAGGAGAAGCGGCCGGAGACATGGACGCACGAAGATACCCACTGCGTTCGCTCCTGACACCTCGCTGAGCCCTGTCATGAACTTGTCTGCATCTTATCCTCCGCCCAGATAGACCTCCTCAGTAAAGGTTTGAATTTTGTACCCACTTGTAAGTTCAACCTATATGATACAATATTAGATGTCAATAAGCTCGCTCGGGGACTCACCTTAAAGAGACATTTCTTTAATATGGACTGTGATCTTGATGTGGGGGAGGGGACGTCTGGGAATAGTAGTGAGGATGTATATGCAATAGCAGACAGCTCAGACTATAGAGCGAATACTGTTTGTAGTAGTTTCCAAGATCAGAACCTTTTATTGCATTTATCTGGCAGGTGTCTGGAAAGTGGGATTGATGATGATACTCTTGAGAAATCATCCCGCTCTGCCAACCCTGGTTTATATCCTGTGGCTTCCCGTGTGGAGGCCCTGGATAGATTCCAAGAGTTGGTAGAGCGGGATCTAGTGAAATTAAGGGATAGGACCTCTTCTGTTAAAACTTATGACAACCTTAATAAATGTGAACGTAAAGCATTGAAAGACATTATGGATAACAAGTCCATTGTTTTATGTAATGCCGATAAAGGCGGTAACGTTATTGTCTTGGACGCAGGTCTTTATAAAAAACTTAATACAGAAGTCCTATCCGACACGGATACTTACCTGAAACTTAGAGGTGACCCCACTAAATCTTTTCAAACAGAACTTTAAAAAAAACGCTTAAGGAGGGTGTTGCTTTGGGAGCTATAGATGAAAAATTGGAAGAATACCTCTTTGTAGCCAATCCCATCACACCGGTGTTTCACTCACTCCCCAAGGTGCATAAAGGGGTTTTTCCACCTCCCCTGAGACCCATTGTCGCAGGCATTGGGTCCCTTGTGGAACGCCTTGGGGAGTGGGTGGACCACTATCTCCAACCCTTAACAAAAATTACCCCCACCTTTATCCAGGATACGAAGCATGTCATCAATATCTTGGATAGAGTACAATGGAACCAAGGGTTGTCATGGGCAACGTGCGATGTTATTGGCCTGTATCCATCCATCCCTTGGAACAAGGGATTGGAGGCGTTATCTATACATATGGAAAGATTTAGTACATACTCCCCTGGTCTGAGGGAATTTATCACCATCGCCACGGAATTTTTGCTTAGGCATAATTATTTCGTGTTCGATGGTGATTTCTACCTTCAGACCAGGGGAGCTTCAATGGGGGCGAAATACTCCCCCTCCTTTGCGAACATTTTTATGTTCCAGTGGGAACAGATGTTCATTTTCAACATTGACAACCCTTTTAGTAGCCACATACATTGGATCGGACGATTCATAGATGATCTCCTTATAATTTGGGGAGGGTCAGTGGAACAGTTCAAACAATTTGTACATTATGTAGGCAGAAATGAACTTAACCTTAGATTCACCTACCATTTTGACAAAAAGGAGATTAATTTCCTGGACATCACAGTGGTGGGTGAAGGAGACCATATAGAAATCCTCCCGTACAGAAAGGAGACAGCTACTAACTCGATACTGTTGGCCTCATCCTGCCACCCTAAACATGTCCTGGATAACATTCCCTTTGGGGAATTGTGAAGAGTAGAACGGAATTGTTCCAGTGACAGCAAATTTAGAGTGGCAGCATCAGAACTACACACAAGGTTTAAAAATAGAGGGTACAGTGAGCCCACCATTGACTTAGCTCAGGAGAAAGTCAGTGGTATTACCAGAAAGGAGTTAGTCACCTATTCTAAGAGAAAGCAACCAAGGAGAGGAGGATATAACACGGAGGGGATGGTAGGAAAAAACAAAAGTGTCACCAAACCATACTTCGTAACACCATATAGTGTAAATTTTGGACAAATTAAGGGTATCATCAAAAAATACATACCAGTATTGGAATCTGATCCGATACTAAAAGAAATAGTGTCGGAAGGCATAGAAATAGTATCCAAAAAGGGCCCCTCAATAGGCTCAAAAATATCGCCCAGTCTGTTCCAGAGCAACAAATCGTCTAGTAGTAAACACAATTGGCTAAAAACTGTGGGAAATAGGAAATGTGGACACACAAGATGTCTCACGTGTGACCACATGGTGAACACTGACACGGTGACATCTTGTTCCACAGGTCACCTATATAAATTACGGGACTTCACAAATTGTAATACTAATTCTATTGTCTATGTAGCCACCTGCACCATCTGCAAGATACAGTACGTAGGTTGTTCTAGTAACTCTCTAAAAATGAGGTTTAGAAAACATGTCTCAGATCCTAAAAGCAATATTACAGGTATGTCTGTGTTATCCCGTCACTTTAGGGAGACACATGGAGGAGATGTGACGGGTCTACGGGTATCTGGGGTAGAAAGGGTTACTTTGGGTCCGAGGGGGGGAGATCTTAGGAATAAGCTTTATAACAAGGAGGCATATTGGATATTCCTCCTGGGTACGAGGCGTCCCCTCGGATTAAATAAGAGATTAGATTTAGCTCTCACCTGCCCTTAGACCCCAAATAGATAGTTATGTTTAAATGTATTATTAACATAACTAAAAATGATACATATACAAACTAATATCTAAATATAAATAAACATAAAATAAAAAACAAAAAACATGATACCTAAGTTACTGTTCTTGCAGATGAGTGCTCTTACCTGGCTTTTCTCAATACAAGTTATGAATCTATGATGTAAATGTTTACACTGTTCTTTAGAATAATTCTATTGTAACAACAAATGTTTTGGGCGCATCCAGGTGTGAACTTGTTCCAAAAGATTGGTGTTTCCCAACCCGATACTCCAGCACCATGTCTTGTATGAGAACGATTTTATGATGTGTATGGTCATGTGACCGCTATCTTGTGTATTTTAAGACGTTCATTGTGGTTACTTGTTACCTACGACTAAGCACTCCGGTGCGAAACGCGTCAGGCTTCTGTGTACTGCGTTATGCTGAAATAAAGTTCTGAGTTTTTACCTGCATACTACAGTTCTGTGCTGCTATATATATATTATATATATATATATATATATATATATATATATATATATATATATATATATATACACCGCTACTCCTAACTACTCATATATATATATATATATCATAACTACTATATTATATATATATATATCGCTACTCCTAACTAATATTATATATATATATATATATATATATATATATATATATATATATATATATATATATATACACACCGCTACTCCTAACTACTCTCTCTCTATATATATATATATTTGTGGTCGTTGCTACATGACTGATATGCGTACAACCCTAATACTAACCTAACAACCAACTGTAACCAATAACCTATCAACCTCAACTAAGCAGTCTGAAGTGCGCCATAACTGCGGCGTAAAGAATATGCCTGGAAAAGAGGGCAAAACCCGGATTTAAACAAACATTTGTTTATTGCAGATTACAACACAAGAGACTGGAATGCGCTAGCCATTTCTTTGCGAGGGTTAGGGAAATACTGCATGTAGCATCCGCATTTCCAACATCCTAATTTCATGATTACGTGGGTCGGGACCCCGTGCTTAGAATTGGCTGTAGCTGCGCCAATACGGAAGGAGTGACCGGATAATGAAGTCGGGACTCCTCCCAGCGACCTGACCGAAATGCGTAAATGTTTGATGAATTGAGAAGTAGTTAGTGGGTTGGATCTGAAATGGAGTAAAGGGTCGTCAGCTGATAGGTTACACAGGCATTCAACAATTCACGGAGGACTGTGGCAGGACACCCTTTGTGCACGGTGGGGAAAACCGAACAACCACCGTATGACCCGGTGACGAGGTCTTGGTCTGACTGAGGGACAGCTGGAAATGATCAGAGACATGTGACAGCTGACTGACCTTAGGAAAGGGCGCGTTAACGGTCCGAGTAGTACACTCACCCGGTCTGAGAAACCCATAACAGGCAAGGTACATGGCCGCTTTTAATGTGAGGCTATCACGAATACCCAATGGTGTGGAGTCTAACAAGTCGGACAACTGCCTGAACACGTTGCCTGTGATTGGTTGTCTGACTGGGCTGCGAGGGACTTCCTTCTCAAGGATGCCCTTCAGAGCGGACTTCACCAAGCGAGAAGAGAGTATAGAGTAACTACGGGTATTGGTCAAGGATAAATGGTGTTGGATACCGGCTAGATAACTCTTAATAGTATTGTGGGATAAATGCAGTGTGGAATGGCAAAACCCGACATATGCAAATAGGAAGGGAACTGAAATCTTGTCGCCCTCGGCGTGCTTGGATCTGGATTTGGAAAATGAGTTCCACGCCGTACCATAAATTTTTCGCGTATTTGCGGACAAGGCATCTGCTGCAATATTCTGGACTCCTTCAACGTGAGCACATGTGAAAGTAAATGTATGAAGTAGGGACAGCCAAACTAATCGTCTAGCCAAGCTCGTTTATCTATAACATAGCTGACCGTCTAACACCAGGACAGAGAGAGAGTATCCGAAGACGTGTCGGATGAGAATTGTATACGTGACTGGACCTAGACAGGTATGTGCCCGGTGACAAGAGCGAAACGTTATACAAGTACCTTAACAACCTAGAACACCCTGAAGAGCATCTTTAGGAACGAGACTACACAGAGAAAGGAATGCATCGACAACGCAAGCAATCACAACCTGAAAGCGTGTCAGGTTCATGAGGTGATTACTTGGAGAACAATGTACGACACTTTAAACCAGAACAGAGGGAAAGTATCCGAAGACGTGTCGGACGAGAATCGTATGCGTAACCGGGTCTAAACGAGTATGCGCCCGGTGACAAGTGCGAAACGTTATACGAGTACCATATCAACCTAGAACACCATGGAGTACATTTTTGGGACATGACTACACAGAGAAAGGAGCGCATCGACAACGCAAGCAGTCACAACCTGAAAGCGTGTCAGGTTCATGAGGTGATTACTTGGAGAACAATAAATAACTCTTTAAACCAGGGCAGAGGGAAAGTATCTGAAGACGTGTCGGACGAGAATTATATGCGTAACTGAGTCTAGATAAGTGTGTGCCCAGTGGTAAGTGCGAAAGTTTATACGAGTACCATGACAACCCAAAACATCGTGAATTCCGTTTTTTGAGAACGTGACTATATCGTAAAAGAGGTGCACCGACGACACAAGTAAACACAACCTGAAGACGTGTCAGGTTCATGAGGTGATTACTTGGATAATTAAACAAATCTTATCACCTATGTGTGGCGTTATTGCTGTTCTGAAGGCGTGTCAGTAACAACCGTGCAACGTACTCCCTGCAGGCGTGGCAGGCATGATGGGTATACATCACCTATGTGTGGCATGACAGTCATAACAATTATGCGACGTACCCTTTCTGTAACATGACAGGCTTAACAAGTAAATACCACCTATTCGTAATGTCAGTGTCGTTCAGAAGGCATGTCAGTACCAACGATAATGAGACATACCCCGTCTGCAACGGTTTACTGGGTCAGCCCCGCCTGTGCGTCGTGTAATAGTCGTTCTGAATATGTGTCAGCAGCGACAACTGCTATATATCACCCTGCCTATATAAAGATGCGTGCAGAACGACTACGTGTGAAACTGTCGTGAACCGCTATGCATGGCTATACCACCAACTTGATGAACCTATACTCGGGCCAACCATATACGCGTATAGACCACCAGTGAACGCCTGAAGCTAACCACGACCTGATGGCAGAGAATATGCCGGCAAGTAGTAACTATTATAACCACATACCTGCGTACAGGGCCACACCCCATGTGCTGTATGAGCATGTGCGGTGCACAAAACTGCGGGAGTACGAACTTCACAAATAGCGCAAGTGCATGTACAGAACACATGCCACGAGTGCACACGCAGCCTGATTCCCGCGTGCACCCGAGTAATATAACCCTACAAACACGCGTGATACAGGTCCTGCGAGCGGGAATGCAGCACAAACCTTATTAGCGCATATTCAGTAGTAATTCTATGAGCGTGGGCCATGTAATACTATAAACGTGCGTACAGTGTGACTCGTATGAGCGTGTACAAAGTATGAATCCTATGAGTGTGTACAACATGACTCCTACAAGAGTGTGTGTAGTATGAACCCTGCAAGCGAGTACAAGCGTGTATACCACGTAAACCTACGAGCAAGTGTACAGTATGGATGCTACAATGGTATGCACCGCATGAACTTTATGAATTATGCGAGCAAGTGAACCGTATAAATGCTACCGCGAATGTACTGCATAATCCTAACGCGTGTAAGTAAGAATCCAACAAGCGTGTGTACAGTGTGTACTGTGTACAGCATGAATCTTATAAGTGTGTACGCAGCATAATGCTACAAGTATGTACAAGCGTGTGTATAGAGTAAATGCTACAAGCATGCACCCCACAAATATGCTCAAGCGTGAGTGCAGTATGAATGCTACAAGCAAGCGTACAGCATGAACCCTAAGGGTGAATGTACAATATAATCCTACAAGCGAGTGTACAGTATGAAACCTGTAGGCAAGTAAACGGTATAAACACTACAAGTGTGTACTGTATGAAGCTTACAAGCGTGTGTGCAGTATAAACCTTACAAAGGGGGTGTACAGTATGACCCTAAAAGCGTGTGTACGGTATAAAACTACAAGCGCGTAGAGAACGAATGAACCCTAAAAGCGTGTGTGGCGTATAAATGTAACCGGCATGAATCCTACCAACGTGTATGGGTACCAGGATGTGTACAGCATGAACCCTACGGCATGATTCCTATAAGTGAGAATCGTAGCTTCACAACAGCTGGAGGCACACCGCCCGGAAACACAGAAATATAAAATAAATGAAAAGAAAACTGTGAGGAAGTTAGTTAAGAGACAAAGGTTGGAGGTGAGCGCAGCTGTTGGTGTAGCGTGCCTTAGACTGACCAGATTGGCAGCTGTGGGGGTGAAGCATAAGGGCACAGGGTGGGGCGGAGCGGTGAGTCCGATTGAGTGTAAAGGTGTGCGAGTCTCAGTATACGGGAGACACATATAGATCCTCCCAGCAGCACAGAACTACAAAATGTGATAATGATATATATGTGCAGGAGGCTGATCATATAGTGCAGTAATGATATACATGTGCAGGAGACTGTTCACATAGAGCGGTAATGATATATATGTGCAGGAGACTGATCACATAGTGCAGTAATGATATACATGTGCAGGAGACTGATCACATAGTGCAGTAATGTTATACATGTGCAGGAGACTGATCATATAGTGCAGTAATGATATACATGTGCAGGAGACTGATCACATAGTGCAGTAATGATATACATGTGTAGGAGACTGTTCACATAGTGCAGTAATGATATACATGTGCAGGAGACTGATCACATAGTGCGGTAATGATATACATGTGCAGGAGACTGATCACATAGTGCGATAATGATATACATGTGCAGGAGACTGATCACATAGTGCGGTAATGATATACATGTGCAGGAGACTGATCATATAGTGCAGTAATGATATACATGTGCAGGAGACTGATCATATAGTGCAGTAATGATATGCCTGTGTAGGAGGCTGTTCACATAGTGCGGTAATGATATACATGTGCAGGAGACTGTTCACATAGTGCAGTAATGATATACATGTGCAGGAGACTGATCACATAGTGCAGTAATGATATACATGTGCAGGAGACTGATCACATAGTGCAGTAATGATATACATGTGCAGGAGACTGATCACATAGTGCAGTAATGATATACATGTGCAGGAGACTGTTCACATAGTGCAGTAATGATATACATGTGCAGGAGACTGATCACATAGTGCGGTAATGATATACATGTGCAGGAGACTGATCACATAGTGCGGTAATGATATACATGTGCAGGAGACTGATCACATAGTGCGGTAATGATATACATGTGCAGGAGACTGATCATATAGTGCAGTAATGATATACATGTGCAGGAGACTGATCATATAGTGCAGTAATGATATACATGTGCAGGAGACTGATCATATAGTGCAGTAATGAAATACATGTGCAGGAGACTGATCATATAGTGCGGTAATGATATACATGTGCAGGAGACTGATCATATAGTGCAGTAATGTTATACATGTGCAGGAGACTGATCATATAGTGCAGTAATGATATACATGTGCAGGAGACTGATCACATAGTGCGGTAATGATATACATGTGCAGGAGACTGATCACATAGTGCAGTAATGATATGCTCGTGCAGGAGACTGATCACATAGTGCAGTAATGATATACATGTGCAGGAGACTGATCACATAGAGCAGTAATGATATACATGTGCAGGAGACTGATCACATAGTGCAGTAATGATATACATGTGCAGGAGACTGATCACATAGAGCGGTAATGATATACATGTGCAGGAGACTGATCACATAGTGCAGTAATGATATACATGTGCAGGAGACTGATCATATAGTGCAGTAATGATGTACATGTGCAGGAGACTGATCACATAGTGCAGTAATGATATACATGTGCAGGAGACTGATCACATAGTGCAGTAATGATATACATGTGCAGGAGACTGATCACATAGTGCAGTAATGATATACATGTGCAGGAGACTGTTCACATAGTGCGGTAATGATATACATGTGCAGGAGACTGATCATATAGTGCAGTAATGATATACATGTGCAGGAGACTGATCATATAGTGCAGTAATGATATACATGTGCAGGAGACTGATCATATAGTGCAGTAATGATATACATGTGCAGGAGACTGATCACATAGTGCAGTAATGATATACATGTGCAGGAGACTGATCACATAGTGCAGTAATGATATACATGTGCAGGAGACTGATCATATAGTGCAGTAATGATATACATGTGCAGGAGACTGATCATATAGTGCAGTAATGATATACATGTGCAGGAGACTGATCACATAGTGCAGTAATGATATACATGTGCAGGAGACTGATCACATAGTGCGGTAATGATATACATGTGCAGGAGACTGATCACATAGTGCAGTAATGATATACATGTGCAGGAGACTGATCATATAGTACAGTAATGATATACATGTGCAGGAGACTGATCACATAGTGCAGTAATGATATACATGTGCAGGAGACTGATCACATAGTGCGGTAATGTTATACATGTGCAGGAGACTGATCATATAGTGCAGTAATGATATACATGTTTAGGAGACTGATCATATAGAGCAGTAATGATATACATGTGCAGGAGACTGATCATATAGTGCAGTAATGATATACATGTGCAGGAGACTGATCACATAGTGCGGTAATGATATACATGTGCAGGAGACTGATCACATAGTGCGGTAATGATATACATGTGCAGGAGACTGATCACATAGTGCAGTAATGATATACATGTGCAGGAGACTGATCACATAGTGCGGTAATGTTATACATGTGCAGGAGACTGATCATATAGTGCAGTAATGATATACATGTTTAGGAGACTGATCATATAGAGCAGTAATGATATACATGTGCAGGAGACTGATCATATAGTGCAGTAATGATATACATGTGCAGGAGACTGATCACATAGTGCGGTAATGATATACATGTGCAGGAGACTGATCACATAGTGCAGTAATGATATGCTCGTGCAGGAGACTGTTCACATAGTGCAGTAATGATATACATGTGCAGGAGACTGATCATATAGTGCAGTAATGATATACATGTGCAGGAGACTGATCATATAGTGCAGTAATGATATACATGTGCAGGAGACTGATCATATAGTGCAGTAATGATATACATGTGCAGGAGACTGATCACATAGTGCAGTAATGATATACATGTGCAGGAGACTGATCATATAGTGCAGTAATGATATACATGTGCAGGAGACTGATCACATAGTGCAGTAATGATATACATGTGCAGGAGACTGATCACATAGTGCAGTAATGATATGCTCGTGCAGGAGACTGTTCATATAGTGCGGTAATGATATGCTCGTGCAGGAGACTGTTCATATAGTGCAGTAATGATATGCTCGTGCAGGAGACTGTTCATATAGTGCAGTAATGATATGCTCGTGCAGGAGACTGTTCATATAGTGCAGTAATGATATGCTCGTGCAGGAGACTGATCATATAGTGCAGTAATGATATACATGTGCAGGAGACTGATCATATAGTGCAGTAATGATATACATGTGCAGGAGACTGTTCATATAGTGCAGTAATGATATACATGTGCAGGAGACTGTTCATATAGTGCAGTAATGATATGCTCGTGCAGGAGACTGATCATATAGTGCAGTAATGATATACATGTGCAGGAGACTGATCACATAGTGCAGTAATGATATGCTCGTGCAGGAGACTGTTCATATAGTGCGGTAATGATATGCTCGTGCAGGAGACTGTTCATATAGTGCAGTAATGATATGCTCGTGCAGGAGACTGTTCATATAGTGCAGTAATGATATGCTCGTGCAGGAGACTGTTCATATAGTGCAGTAATGATATGCTCGTGCAGGAGACTGATCATATAGTGCAGTAATGATATACATGTGCAGGAGACTGATCATATAGTGCGGTAATGATATATATGTGCAGGAGACTGATCACATAGTGCAGTAATGATATACATGTGCAGGAGACTGATCACATAGTGCAGTAATGATATACATGTGCAGGAGACTGATCATATAGTGCAGTAATGATATACATGTGCAGGAGACTGATCACATAGTGCAGTAATGATATACATGTGCAGGAGACTGATCATATAGTGCAGTAATGATATACATGTGCAGGAGACTGATCATATAGTGCAGTAATGATATACATGTGCAGGAGACTGATCACATAGAGCGGTAATGATATACATGTGCAGGAGACTGATCATATAGTGCAGTAATGATATACATGTGCAGGAGACTGATCATATAGTGCAGTAATGATATATATGTGCAGGAGACTGATCACATAGTGCAGTAATGATATACATGTGCAGGAGACTGATCATATAGTGCAGTAATGATATACATGTGCAGGAGACTGATCACATAGTGCAGTAATGATATACATGTGCAGGAGACTGATCACATAGTGCGGTAATGATATACATGTGCAGGAGACTGATCACATAGTGCGGTAATGATATACATGTGCAGGAGACTGATCACATAGTGCAGTAATGATATACATGTGCAGGAGACTGATCATATAGTGCGGTAATGATATATATGTGCAGGAGACTGATCACATAGTGCAGTAATGATATACATGTGCAGGAGACTGATCATATAGTGCAGTAATGATATACATGTGCAGGAGACTGATCACATAGTGCAGTAATGATATACATGTGCAGGAGACTGATCACATAGTGCAGTAATGATATACATGTGCAGGAGACTGATCATATAGTGCAGTAATGATATACATGTGCAGGAGACTGATCACATAGTGCAGTAATGATATACATGTGCAGGAGACTGATCACATAGTGCAGTAATGATATACATGTGCAGGAGACTGATCATATAGTGCAGTAATGATATACATGTGCAGGAGACTGATCACATAGTGCAGTAATGATATATATGTGCAGGAGACTGATCACATAGTGCGGTAATGATATACATGTGCAGGAGACTGATCATATAGTGCAGTAATGATATACATGTGCAGGAGACTGATCACATAGTGCAGTAATGATATACATGTGCAGGAGACTGATCATATAGTGCAGTAATGATATACATGTGCAGGAGACTGATCATATAGTGCAGTAATGATATACATGTGCAGGAGACTGATCATATAGTGCAGTAATGATATACATGTGCAGGAGACTGATCACATAGTGCAGTAATGATATACATGTGCAGGAGACTGATCACATAGTGCAGTAATGATATACATGTGCAGGAGACTGATCACCTAGTGCAGTAATGATATACATGTGCAGGAGACTGATCATATAGTGCAGTAATGATATACATGTGCAGGAGACTGATCACCTAGTGCAGTAATGATATACATGTGCAGGAGACTGATCACCTAGTGCAGTAATGATATACATGTGCAGGAGACTGATCATATAGTGCAGTAATGATATACATGTGCAGGAGACTGATCACATAGTGCGGTAATGATATATATGTGCAGGAGACTGATCACATAGTGCAGTAATGATATACATGTGCAGGAGACTGATCACCTAGTGCAGTAATGATATACATGTGCAGGAGACTGATCATATAGTGCAGTAATGATATACATGTGCAGGAGACTGATCACCTAGTGCAGTAATGATATGCTCGTGCAGGAGACTGTTTACATAACAAATTAGCCATATACATGCGCAGCAAGCCGTAAGTAATCATATACAGCCGAAAACCGTAAAATGCTACCGGCGAATGCCGACATGTAACACGATAACCTGGGGCCGGGCTGACCAAGGGTTTCCCTGAACTCCAGCTCACCTCCAGAGTCCGGGAACCGCCAGCGTTACCCCCGGTCAGCCACGGCCACTTACCACCACCATGCCGGCTGAAGCGAGGTTCCTGTCAGCTGACTCGTGCAGTCAGCTGACCGGTGGGAACGAGACTCCGCCTCCTGCCGACATCACGTGACACCCTCAAGCGAAGAACCCACGGCGTCATTGAAGGGGGGAGAGCCGTGAGTTTTATGGTCATCCCGCTCCTCCCACAATTACAGGCCAGCTGCGCAGGCCTTTCCATATATACCGCTACTCATAACTACTATATATATATATACCGCTACTCATAACTACTATATATATATATATACCGCTACTCATAACTACTATATATATATACCGCTACTCATAACTACTATATATATATATATATACCGCTACTCATAACTACTATATATATATACCGCTACTCATAACTACTATATATATATATATACCGCTACTCATAACTACTATATATATATATACCGCTACTCATAACTACTATATATATATATATACCGCTACTCATAACTACTATATATATATATACCGCTACTCATAACTACTATATATATATATATACCGCTACTCATAACTACTATATATATATACCGCTACTCATAACTACTATATATATATATATATACCGCTACTCATAACTACTATATATATATACCGCTACTCATAACTACTATATATATATATATACCGCTACTCATAACTACTATATATATATATACCGCTACTCATAACTACTATATATATATATATACCGCTACTCATAACTACTATATATATATATATACCGCTACTCATAACTACTATATATATATATATACCGCTACTCATAACTACTCTATATATATATATACCGCTACTCATAACTACTATATATATATATACCGCTACTCATAACTACTATATATATATATACCGCTACTCATAACTACTATATATATATACCGCTACTCATAACTACTATATATATATATACCGCTACTCATAACTACTCTATATATATACCGCTACTCATAACTACTATATATATATACCGCTACTCATAACTACTATATATATATATATATACCGCTACTCATAACTACTATATATATATACCGCTACTCATAACTACTATATATATATATACCGCTACTCATAACTACTATATATATATATACCGCTACTCATAACTACTATATATATATATATACCGCTACTCATAACTACTATATATATATATATACCGCTACTCATAACTACTATATATATATATACCGCTACTCATAACTACTATATATATATATACCGCTACTCATAACTACTATATATATATATACCGCTACTCATAACTACTATATATATATATATACCGCTACTCATAACTACTATATATATATATATACCGCTACTCATAACTACTATATATATATATATACCGCTACTCATAACTACTATATATATATATATACCGCTACTCATAACTACTATATATATATATACCGCTACTCATAACTACTATATATATATATACCGCTACTCATAACTACTATATATATATATATATACCGCTACTCATAACTACTATATATATATATATACCGCTACTCATAACTACTATATATATATATACCGCTACTCATAACTACTATATATATATATACCGCTACTCATAACTACTATATATATATATACCGCTACTCATAACTACTATATATATATATATATACCGCTACTCATAACTACTATATATATATATATACCGCTACTCATAACTACTATATATATATATATATATATACCGCTACTCATAACTACTCTATATATATATATACCGCTACTCATAACTACTATATATATATATATATACCGCTACTCATAACTACTATATATATATACCGCTACTCATAACTACTATATATATATATATACCGCTACTCATAACTACTATATATATATATATACCGCTACTCATAACTACTATATATATATATATACCGCTACTCATAACTACTATATATATATATATACCGCTACTCATAACTACTATATATATATATATACCGCTACTCATAACTACTATATATATATATATACCGCTACTCATAACTACTATATATATATATACCGCTACTCATAACTACTATATATATATATACCGCTACTCATAACTACTATATATATATATACCGCTACTCATAACTACTATATATATATATACCGCTACTCATAACTACTATATATATATATATACCGCTACTCATAACTACTACATATATATATATATACCGCTACTCATAACTACTATATATATATATATATATATATACCGCTACTCATAACTACTATATATATATATATACCGCTACTCATAACTACTATATATATATATACCGCTACTCATAACTACTATATATATATATACCGCTACTCATAACTACTATATATATATATATACCGCTACTCATAACTACTATATATATATATATACCGCTACTCATAACTACTATATATATATACCGCTACTCATAACTACTATATATATATATACCGCTACTCATAACTACTATATATATATATATATATATATATATATATATATATACCGCTACTCATAACTACTATATATATATATACCGCTACTCATAACTACTATATATATATATATACCGCTACTCATAACTACTATATATATATACCGCTACTCATAACTACTATATATATATATATACCGCTACTCATAACTACTATATATATATATACCGCTACTCATAACTACTATATATATATACCGCTACTCATAACTACTATATATATATATATACCGCTACTCATAACTACTATATATGTATACCGCTACTCATAACTACTATATATATATATATATACCGCTACTCATAACTACTATATATATATATACCGCTACTCATAACTACTATATATATATATACCGCTACTCATAACTACTATATATATATATACCGCTACTCATAACTACTATATATATATATACCGCTACTCATAACTACTATATATATATATATATACCGCTACTCATAACTACTATATATATATATACCGCTACTCATAACTACTATATATATATATACCGCTACTCATAACTACTATATATATATATACCGCTACTCATAACTACTATATAATATATATATATATATACCGCTACTCATAACTACTATATATATATATATACCGCTACTCATAACTACTATATATATATATATACCGCTACTCATAACTACTATATATATATATATACCGCTACTCATAACTACTATATATATATATATACCGCTACTCATAACTACTATATATATATATACCGCTACTCATAACTACTATATATATATACCGCTACTCATAACTACTATATATATATATACCGCTACTCATAACTACTATATATATATATATATACCGCTACTCATAACTACTATATATATATATACCGCTACTCATAACTACTATATATATATACCGCTACTCATAACTACTATATATATATATACCGCTACTCATAACTACTATATATATATATATACCGCTACTCATAACTACTATATATATATATACCGCTACTCATAACTACTATATATATATACCGCTACTCATAACTACTATATATATATATACCGCTACTCATAACTACTATATATATATATATATATATATACCGCTACTCATAACTACTATATATATATATACCGCTACTCATAACTACTATATATATATATATACCGCTACTCATAACTACTATATATATATACCGCTACTCATAACTACTATATATATATATATACCGCTACTCATAACTACTATATATATATACCGCTACTCATAACTACTATATATATATATATACCGCTACTCATAACTACTATATATATATATATACCGCTACTCATAACTACTATATATATATACCGCTACTCATAACTACTATATATATATATATATACCGCTACTCATAACTACTATATATATATACCGCTACTCATAACTACTATATATATATATATACCGCTACTCATAACTACTATATATATATATACCGCTACTCATAACTACTATATATATATATATACCGCTACTCATAACTACTATATATATATATATACCGCTACTCATAACTACTATATATATATATATACCGCTACTCATAACTACTCTATATATATATATACCGCTACTCATAACTACTATATATATATATACCGCTACTCATAACTACTATATATATATATACCGCTACTCATAACTACTATATATATATACCGCTACTCATAACTACTATATATATATATACCGCTACTCATAACTACTCTATATATATACCGCTACTCATAACTACTATATATATATACCGCTACTCATAACTACTATATATATATATATATACCGCTACTCATAACTACTATATATATATACCGCTACTCATAACTACTATATATATATATACCGCTACTCATAACTACTATATATATATATACCGCTACTCATAACTACTATATATATATATATACCGCTACTCATAACTACTATATATATATATATACCGCTACTCATAACTACTATATATATATATACCGCTACTCATAACTACTATATATATATATACCGCTACTCATAACTACTATATATATATATACCGCTACTCATAACTACTATATATATATATATACCGCTACTCATAACTACTATATATATATATATACCGCTACTCATAACTACTATATATATATATATACCGCTACTCATAACTACTATATATATATATATACCGCTACTCATAACTACTATATATATATATACCGCTACTCATAACTACTATATATATATATACCGCTACTCATAACTACTATATATATATATATATACCGCTACTCATAACTACTATATATATATATATATACCGCTACTCATAACTACTATATATATATATACCGCTACTCATAACTACTATATATATATATACCGCTACTCATAACTACTATATATATATATACCGCTACTCATAACTACTATATATATATATATATACCGCTACTCATAACTACTATATATATATATATACCGCTACTCATAACTACTATATATATATATATATATACCGCTACTCATAACTACTCTATATATATATATACCGCTACTCATAACTACTATATATATATATATATACCGCTACTCATAACTACTATATATATATACCGCTACTCATAACTACTATATATATATATATACCGCTACTCATAACTACTATATATATATATATACCGCTACTCATAACTACTATATATATATATATACCGCTACTCATAACTACTATATATATATATATACCGCTACTCATAACTACTATATATATATATATACCGCTACTCATAACTACTATATATATATATATACCGCTACTCATAACTACTATATATATATATACCGCTACTCATAACTACTATATATATATATACCGCTACTCATAACTACTATATATATATATACCGCTACTCATAACTACTATATATATATATACCGCTACTCATAACTACTATATATATATATATACCGCTACTCATAACTACTACATATATATATATATACCGCTACTCATAACTACTATATATATATATATATATATATATACCGCTACTCATAACTACTATATATATATATATACCGCTACTCATAACTACTATATATATATATACCGCTACTCATAACTACTATATATATATATATACCGCTACTCATAACTACTATATATATATATATACCGCTACTCATAACTACTATATATATATACCGCTACTCATAACTACTATATATATATATACCGCTACTCATAACTACTATATATATATATATATATATATATATATATATATACCGCTACTCATAACTACTATATATATATATACCGCTACTCATAACTACTATATATATATATATACCGCTACTCATAACTACTATATATATATACCGCTACTCATAACTACTATATATATATATATACCGCTACTCATAACTACTATATATATATATACCGCTACTCATAACTACTATATATATATACCGCTACTCATAACTACTATATATATATATATACCGCTACTCATAACTACTATATATGTATACCGCTACTCATAACTACTATATATATATATATATACCGCTACTCATAACTACTATATATATATATACCGCTACTCATAACTACTATATATATATATACCGCTACTCATAACTACTATATATATATATACCGCTACTCATAACTACTATATATATATATACCGCTACTCATAACTACTATATATATATATATATACCGCTACTCATAACTACTATATATATATATACCGCTACTCATAACTACTATATATATATATACCGCTACTCATAACTACTATATATATATATACCGCTACTCATAACTACTATATAAATATATATATATATATACCGCTACTCATAACTACTATATATATATATATACCGCTACTCATAACTACTATATATATATATATACCGCTACTCATAACTACTATATATATATATATACCGCTACTCATAACTACTATATATATATATATACCGCTACTCATAACTACTATATATATATATACCGCTACTCATAACTACTATATATATATACCGCTACTCATAACTACTATATATATATATACCGCTACTCATAACTACTATATATATATATATATACCGCTACTCATAACTACTATATATATATATACCGCTACTCATAACTACTATATATATATACCGCTACTCATAACTACTATATATATATATACCGCTACTCATAACTACTATATATATATATATACCGCTACTCATAACTACTATATATATATATACCGCTACTCATAACTACTATATATATATACCGCTACTCATAACTACTATATATATATATACCGCTACTCATAACTACTATATATATATATATATATATATATACCGCTACTCATAACTACTATATATATATATATATATATATATACCGCTACTCATAACTACTATATATATATATATATATATATATATACCGCTACTCATAACTACTATATAAATATATACCGCTACTCATAACTACTATATATATATATATACCGCTACTCATAACTACTATATATATATATATATACCGCTACTCATAACTACTATATATATATACCGCTACTCATAACTACTATATATATATATATACCGCTACTCATAACTACTATATATATATATATACCGCTACTCATAACTACTCTATATATATATACCGCTACTCATAACTGCTATATATATATATACCGCTACTCATAACTACTATATATATATATATATATATATATATACCGCTACTCATAACTACTATATAAATATATATATATATATACCGCTACTCATAACTACTATATATATATATACCGCTACTCATAACTACTATATATATATATATACAGCTACTCATAACTACTATATATATATATACCGCTACTCATAACTACTATATATATATATACCGCTACTCATAACTACTATATATATATATATACCGCTACTCATAACTACTATATATATATATACCGCTACTCATAACTACTATATATATATATACCGCTACTCATAACTACTATATATATATATATATATACCGCTACTCATAACTACTATATATATATATACCGCTACTCATAACTACTATATATATATATATATACCGCTACTCATAACTACTATATATATATATACCGCTACTCATAACTACTATATATATATATACCGCTACTCATAACTACTATATATATATATATATATATACCGCTACTCATAACTACTATATATATATATACCGCTACTCATAACTACTATATATATATATATATATATATATATATATATATACCGCTACTCCTAACTACTCTATATATATATATATATATATATATATATATATATACCGCTACTCCTAACTACTCTATATATATATATATATATATATATATATATATATATACCGCTACTCCTAACTACTCTATATATATATATATACCGCTACTCCTAACTACTCTATATATATATACCGCTACTCCTAACTACTCTATATATATATATATATATATACCGCTACTCATAACTACTATATAAATATATATATATATATATACCGCTACTCATAACTACTATATAAATATATATATATATATACCGCTACTCCTAACTACTCTAAATATATATATATATATATATATATATATATATATATACCGCTACTCCAAACTACTCTATATATATATATATATACCGCTACTCCTAACTACTCTATATATATATATATACCGCTACTCCTAACTACTCTATATATATATATATATACCGCTACTCATAACTACTCTATATATATATATATATACCGCTACTCCTAACCACTCTATATATATATATATATATATATATATATATATATATACCGCTACTCATAACTACTCTATATATATATATATACCGCTACTCATAACTACTCTATATATATATATATATATATACCGCTACTCCTAACTACTCTATATATATATATATACCGCTACTCCTAACTACTCTATATATATATATATATATATATATACCGCTACTCATAACTACTCTATATATATACCGCTACTCATTACTACTCTATATATATATATACCGCTACTCATAACTACTATATATATATATATATATATATATTGTAAATATGTTATATATGTAATATTTATTTGTATATATTGTATATATGTTATATATGTTATATTTATTTATATATATATATTGTGCGTTATCTATGTGATATTTATTTATATATATTGTATGTGTTATATATGTAATATTTATTTGTATATATTGTATATATGTTATATTTATTTATATATATATTGTATGTGTTATCTATGTGATATTTATATATATATTGTATGTGATAATTAGTCATACATATATATTTGTGTTATTTTTATTTACCCTTGGTAGCCAGTGATTATTTAGGGGGTTACAGACCCTCAGTATATTATTCTATTGGATGACAGGAATTGCACATTTTATCATTTTAAAATAAATTGTCTTTACTTTTTAAACCCACATATATGGCCAATCTGTACTCCCCAAACAACCTCACCCCTTCTGGGAAACTTTGAGGACTGTTTCTCTACTGGAGGGCATTATACCAAATCCGGGGGACCCTGTGACTGATGGGCATTATACCAAATCCGGGGGACCCTGTGACTGATGGGCATTATACCAAATCCGGGGGACCCTGTGACTGATGGGCATTATACCAAATCCGGGGGACCCTGTGACTGATGGGCATTATACCAAATCCGGGGGACCCTCTGACTGATGGGCAATATACCAAATCCGGGGGGCCCTGTGACTGATGGGCATTATACCAAATCCGGGGGGCCCTGTGACTGATGGGCATTATACCCGGGGGACCCTGTGACTGATGGGCATTATACCAAATCCGGGGGGCCCTGTGACTGATGGGCATTATACCAAATCCGGGGGGCCCTGTGACTGATGGGCATTATACCCGGGGGGCCCTGTGACTGATGGGCATTATACCAAATCCGGGGGGCCCTGTGACTGATGGGCATTATACCAAATCCGGGGGACCCTGTGACTGATGGGCATTATACCAAATCCGGGGGGCCCTGTGACTGATGGGCATTATACCCGGGGGACCCTGTGACTGATGGGCATTATACCAAATCCGGGGGGCCCTGTGACTGATGGGCATTATACCAAATCCGGGGGGCCCTGTGACTGATGGGCATTATACCAAATCCGGGGGACCCTGTGACTGATGGGCATTATACCAAATCCGGGGGGCCCTGTGACTGATGGGCATTATACCCGGGGGACCCTGTGACTGATGGGCATTATACCAAATCCGGGGGGCCCTGTGACTGATGGGCATTATACCAAATCCGGGGGGCCCTGTGACTGATGGGCATTATACCAAATCCGGGGGGCCCTGTGACTGATGGGCATTATACCCGGGGGACCCTGTGACTGAAGGGCATTATACCAAATCCGGGGGACCCTGTGACTGATGGGCATTATACCAAATCCGGGGGACCCTGTGACTGATGGGCATTATACCAAATCCTGGGGGCCCTGTGACTGATGGGCATTATACCCGGGGGACCCTGTGACTGATGGGCATTATACCCGGGGGACCCTGTGACTGATGGGCATTATACCCGGGGGACCCTGTGACTGATGGGCATTATACCAAATCCGGGGGGCCCTGTGACTGATGGGCATTATACCAAATCCGGGGGGCCCTGTGACTGATGGGCATTATACCCGGGGGACCCTGTGACTGAAGGGCATTATACCAAATCCGGGGGACCCTGTGACTGATGGGCATTATACCAAATCCGGGGGACCCTGTGACTGATGGGCATTATACCAAATCCTGGGGGCCCTGTGACTGATGGGCATTATACCCGGGGGACCCTGTGACTGATGGGCATTATACCCGGGGGACCCTGTGACTGATGGGCATTATACCAAATCCGGGGGGCCCTGTGACTGATGGGCATTATACCAAATCCTGGGGACCCTGTGACTGATGGGCATTATACCCGGGGGACCGTGTGACTGATGGGCATTATACCCGGGGGACCCTGTGACTGATGGGCATTATACCCGAGGGACCGTGTGACTGATGGGCATTATACCAAATCCGGGGGACCCTGTGACTGATGGGCATTATACCCGGGGGACCATGTGACTGATGGGCATTATACCAAATCCGGGGGACCCTGTGACTGATGGGCATTATACCAAATCCGGGGGACCCTGTGACTGATGGGCATTATACCAAATCCGGGGGACCCTGTGACTGATGGGCATTATACCCGGGGGACCCTGTGACTGATGGGCATTATACCCGGGGGACCCTGTGACTGATGGGCATTATACCAAATCCGGGGGGCCCTGTGACTGATGGGCATTATACCCGGGGGACCCTGTGACTGATGGGCATTATACCAAATCCTGAGGGCCCTGTGACTGATGGGCATTATACCAAATCCGGGGGACCCTGTGACTGATGGGCATTATACCCGGGGGACCCTGTGACTGATGGGCATTATACCAAATCCTGGGGACCCTGTGACTGATGGGCATTATACCAAATCCGGGGGGCCCTGTGACTGATGGGCATTATACCAAATCCTGGGGACCCTGTGACTGATGGGCATTATACCCGGGGGACCCTGTGACTGATGGGCATTATACCAAATCCTGGGGACCCTGTGACCAATGGGCATTATACCCGGGGGACCCTGTGACTGATGGGCAATATACCAAATCCTGGGGGCCCTGTGACTGATGGGCATTATACCAAATCCGGGGGACCCTGTGACTGATGGGCATTATACCAAATCCGGGGGACCCTGTGACTGATGGGCATTATACCAAATCCGGGGGACCCTGTGACTGATGGGCATTATACCCGGGGGACCCTGTGACTGATGGGCATTATACCCGGGGGACCCTGTGACTGATGGGCATTATACCAAATCCTGGGGACCCTGTGACTGATGGGCATTATACCAAATCCGGGGGACCCTGTGACTGATGGGCATTATACCCGGGGGACCCTGTGACTGATGGGCATTATACCAAATCCTGGGGACCCTGTGACTGATGGGCATTATACCCAATCCTGGGGACCCTGTGACCAATGGGCATTATACCCGGGGGACCCTGTGACTGATGGGCATTATACCAAATCCGGGGGACCCTGTGACTGATGGGCATTATACCAAATCCGGGGGACCCTGTGACTGATGGGCATTATACCAAATCCGGGGGACTCTGTGACTGATGGGCATTATACCAAATCCGGGGGACCCTCTGACTGATGGGCAATATACCAAATCCTGGGGGCCCTGTGACTGATGGGCATTATACCAAATCCTGGGGACCCTGTGACTGATGGGCATTATACCAAATCCGGGGGACCCTGTGACTGATGGGCATTATACCCGGGGGACCCTGTGACTGATGGGCATTATACCAAATCCGGGGGACCCTGTGACTGATGGGCATTATACCCGGGGGACCCTGTGACTGATGGGCATTATACCCGGGGGACTCTGTGACTGATGGGCATTATACCCAATCCGGGGGACCCTGTGACTGATGGGCATTATACCAAATCCTGGGGACGCTGTGACTGATGGGCATTATACCAAATCCGGGGGACCCTGTGACTGATGGGCATTATACCCGGGGGACCCTGTGACTGATGGGCATTATACCCAATCCGGGGGACCCTGTGACTGATGGGCATTATACCAAATCCGGGGGACCCTGTGACTGATGGGCATTATACCCGGGGGACCCTGTGACTGATGGGCATTATACCAAATCCGGGGGACCCTGTGACTGATGGGCATTATACCAAATCCGGGGGACCCTGTGACTGATGGGCATTATATCAAATCCGGGGGACCCTGTGACTGATGGGCATTATACCAAATCCTGGGGGCCCTGTGACTGATGGGCATTATACCAAATCCGGGGGACCCTGTGACTGATGGGCATTATACCAAATCCGGGGGACCCTGTGACCAATGGGCATTATACCCGGGGGACCCTGTGACTGATGGGCATTATACCAAATCCGGGGGACCCTGTGACTGATGGGCATTATACCAAATCCGGGGGACCCTGTGACTGATGGGCATTATACCAAATCCTGGGGACCCTGTGACTGATGGGCATTATACCAAATCCGGGGGACCGTGTGACTGATGGGCATTATACCCGAGGGACCGTGTGACTGATGGGCATTATACCCAATCCTGGGGACCCTGTGACTGATGGGAATTATACCCGGGGGACCCTGTGACTGATGGGCATTATACCCGGGGGACCCTGTGACTGATAGGCATTATACCCAATCCTGGGGACCCTGTGACTGATGGGCATTATACCAAATCCGGGGGACCCTGTGAATGATGGGCATTATACCAAATCCGGGGGACCCTGTGACTGATGGGCATTATACCCGGGGGACCCTGTGACTGATGGGCATTATACCCGGGGGACCCTGTGACTAATGGGCATTATACCTGGGGGACCCTGTGACTGATGGGCATTATACCAAATCCGGGGGACCCTGTGACTGATGGGCATTATACCAAATCCGGGGGACCCTGTGACTGATGGGCATTATACCAAATCCGGGGGACCCTGTGACTGATGGGCATTATACCAAATCCGGGGGACCCTGTGACTGATGGGCATTATACCCGAGGGACCCTGTGACTGATGGGCATTATACCCAATCCTGGGGACCCTGTGACTGATGGGCATTATACCAAATCCGGGGGACCCTGTGACTGATGGGCATTATACCCAATCCTGGGGACCCTGTGACTGATGGGCATTATACCCGGGGGACCCTGTGACTGATGGGCATTATACCAAATCCGGGGGACCCTGTGACTTATGGGCATTATACCCAATCCTGGGGACCCTGTGACTGATGGGCATTATAGCAAATCCGGGGGACCCTGTGACTGATGGGCATTATACCCGGGGGACCCTGTGACTGATGGGCATTATACCCGGGGGACCCTGTGACTGATGGGCATTATACCAAATCCGGGGGACCCTGTGACTGATGGGCATTATACCAAATCCGGGGGACCCTGTGACTGATGGGCATTATACCAAATCCGGGGGACCCTGTGACTGATGGGCATTATACCCGGGGGACCCTGTGACTGATGGGCATTATACCCGGGGGACCCTGTGACTAATGGGCATTATACCCGGGGGACCCTGTGACTGATGGGCATTATACCAAATCCGGGGGACCCTGTGACTGATGGGCATTATACCAAATCCGGGGGACCCTGTGACTGATGGGCATTATACCAAATCCGGGGGACCCTGTGACTGATGGGCATTATACTAAATCCGGGGGACCCTGTGACTGATGGGCATTATACCCAATCCTGGGGACCCTGTGACTGATGGGCATTATACCCGGGGGACCCTGTGACTGATGGGCATTATACCCGGGGGACCCTGTGACTGATGGGCATTATACCCGGGGGACCCTGTGACTGATGGGCATTATACCCAATCCTGGGGACCCTGTGACTGATGGGCATTATACCCGGGGGACCCTGTGACTGATGGGCATTATACCAAATCCGGGGGACCCTGTGACTGATGGGCATTATACCAAATCCGGGGGACCCTGTGACTGATGGGCATTATACCAAATCCGGGGGACCCTGTGACTGATGGGCATTATACCCGGGGGACCCTGTGACTGATGGGCATTATACCCGGGGGACCCTGTGACTAATGGGCATTATACCCGGGGGACCCTGTGACTGATGGGCATTATACCAAATCCGGGGGACCCTGTGACTGATGGGCATTATACCAAATCCGGGGGACCCTGTGACTGATGGGCATTATACCAAATCCGGGGGACCCTGTGACTGATGGGCATTATACTAAATCCGGGGGACCCTGTGACTGATGGGCATTATACCCAATCCTGGGGACCCTGTGACTGATGGGCATTATACCCGGGGGACCGTGTGACTGATGGGCATTATACCCGGGGGACCCTGTGACTGATGGGCATTATACCCGGGGGACCCTGTGACTGATGGGCATTATACCCGGGGGACCCTGTGACTGATGGGCATTATACCCGGCCTTGGAGCGCTCTGTGACTGTTATATGGACAGAGCTTCCTCTCAGTCCATGTAGAGGGCACCAGGCAGTGTGAACAGAGGGTAATACGGTTATAATGGGGATAATGCCCTTGTGTCTCTTCTCCTCCAGGCTCTGGATTTCCATCAGATGAGAGCGACAACAACGAGGTCTATGTGGAGCGGAACCCCCCTGAATATAGAGGTGAGAGGAAAATACTATGTATCACAGGCTTAGATACACCATCACATCTCATAGGCTTAGATACACCATCACATCTCATAGGCTTAGATACACCATCACATCTCATAGGCTTAGATACACTATCACATCTCATAGGCTTAGATACACCATCACATCTCATAGGCTTAGATACACCATCACATCTCATAGGCTTAGATACACCATCACATCTCATAGGCTTAGATACACCATCACATCTCATAGGCTAAGATACACCATCACATCTCATAGGCTTAGATACACCATCACATCTCATAGGCTTAGATACACCATCACATCTCATAGGCTTAGATACACCATCACATCTCATAGGCTTAGATACACCATCACATCTCATAGGCTTAGATACACCATCACATCTCATAGGCTAAGATACACCATCACATCTCATAGGCTTAGATACACCATCACATCTCATAGGCTTAGATACACCATCACATCTCATAGGCTTAGATACACCCTCACACATCATAGGCTCAGATACACTCTCACACATCATAGGCTTAGATACACCATCACATCTCATAGGCTTAGATACACCATCACATCTCATAGGCTCAGATACACCCTCACACATCATAGGCTCAGATACACCCTCACACATCATAGGCTCAGATACACTCTCACACATCATAGGCTCAGATACACTCTCACACATCATGGGCTCAGATACACACTCTCACACATCATAGGCTCAGATACACACCCTCAAACATCATAGGCTCAGATACACTCTCACACATCATAGGCTCAGATACACTCTCACACATCATAGGCTCAGATACACTCTCACACATCATAGGCTCAGATACACTCTCACACATCATAGGCTCAGATACACTCTCACACATCATAGGCTCAGATACACACTCTCACACATCATAGGCTCAGATACACACTCACACATCATAGGCTCAGATACACACTCTCACACATCATAGGCTCAGATACACCCTCAAACATCATAGGCTCAGATACACTCTCACACATCATAGGCTCAGATACACTCTCACACATCATAGGCTCAGATACACTCTCACACATCATAGGCTCAGATACACACCCTCAAACATCATAGGCTCAGATACACTCTCAAACATCATAGGCTCAGATACACTCACACATCATAGGCTTAGATACACCCTCACACATCATAGGTTCAGATACACACTCCCACACATCATAGGCTCAGATACACTCTCACACATCATAGGCTCAGATACACTCTCACACATCATAGGCTCAGATACACTCTCACACATCATAGGCTCAGATACACTCTCACACATCATAGGCTCAGATACACTCTCACACATCATAGGCTCAGATACACTCTCACACATCATAGGCTCAGATACACCCTCACACATCATAGGCTCAGATACACTCTCACACATCATAGGCTCAGATTTACCCTCACACATCATAGGCTCAGATACACTCTCACACATCATAGGCTCAGATACACTCTCACACATCATAGGCTCAGATACACACTCTCACACATCATAGGCTCAGATACACACTCTCACACATCATAGGCTCAGATACACCCTCACACATCATAGGCTCAGATACACTCTCACACATCATAGGCTCAGATACACTCTCACACATCATAGGCTCAGATACACTCTCACACATCATAGGCTCAGATACACTCTCACACATCATAGGCTCAGATACACTCTCACACATCATAGGCTCAAATACACTCTCACACATCATAGGCTCAGATACACTCTCACACATTATAGGCTTAGATACACTCTCACACATCATAGGCTCAGATACACTCTCACACATCATAGGCTCAGATACACTCTCACACATCATAGGCTCAGATACACCCTCACACATCATAGGCTCAGATACACTCTCACACATCATAGGCTCAGATACACTCTCACACATCATAGGCTCAGATACACTCTCACACATCATAGGCTCAGATACACTCACACATCATAGGCTTAGATACACTCACACATCATAGGCTTAGATACACCCTCACACATCATAGGCTCAGATACACTCTCACACATCATAGGCTCAGATACACTCTCACACATCATAGGCTCAGATACACTCTCACACATCATAGGCTTAGATACACTCTCACACATCATAGGCTCAGATACACTCTCACACATCATAGGCTCAGATACACACTCTCACACATCATAGGCTCAGATACACTCTCACACATCATAGGCTCAGATACACTCTCACACATCATAGGTTCAGATACACTCTCACACATCATAGGCTCAGATACACTCTCACACATCATAGGCTCAGATACACCCTCACACATCATAGGCTCAGATACACTCTCACACATCATAGGCTCAGATACACCCTCACACATCATAGGCTCAGATACACCTTCACACATCATAGGCTCAGATACACTCTCACACATCATAGGCTCAGATACACTCTCACACATCATAGGCTCAGATACACTCTCACACATCATAGGCTCAGATACACTCTCACACATCATAGGCTCAGATACACTCTCAGACATCATAGGCTCAGATACACTCTCACACATCATAGGCTCAGATACACTCTCACACATCATAGGCTCAGATACACTCTCACACATCATAGGCTCAGATACACTCTCACACATCATAGGCTCAGATACACTCTCACACATCATAGGCTCAGATACACACTCTCACACATCATAGGCTCAGATACACTCTCACACATCATAGGCTCAGATACACCCTCACACATCATAGGCTCAGATACACTCTCACACATCATAGGCTCAGATACACTCTCACACATCATAGGCTCAGATACACTCTCACACATCATAGGCTCAGATACACCCTCACACATCATAGGCTCAGATACACTCTCACACATCATAGGCTCAGATACACTCTCACACATCATAGGCTCAGATACACACTCTCACACATCATAGGCTCAGATACACACTCTCACACATCATAGGCTCAGATACACCCTCACACATCATAGGCTCAGATACACCCTCACAGATCATAGGCTCAGATACACTCTCACACATCATAGGCTCAGATACACTCTCACACATCATAGGCTCAGATACACTCTCACACATCATAGGCTCAGATACACTCTCACACATCATAGGCTCAGATACACACTCTCACACATCATAGGCTCAGATACACCCTCACACATCATAGGCTCAGATACACCCTCACAGATCATAGGCTCAGATACACTCTCACACATCATAGGCTCAGATACACTCTCACACATCATAGGCTCAGATACACACTCACACATCATAGGCTCAGATACACATCATAGGCTCAGATACACTCTCACACATCATAGGCTCAGATACACTCTCACACATCATAGGCTCAGATACACTCTCACACATCATAGGCTCAGATACACTCTCACACATCATAGGCTCAGATACACTCTCACACATCATAGGCTCAGATACACTCTCACACATCATAGGCTCAGATACACTCTCACACATCATAGGCTCAGATACACACTCTCACACATCATAGGCTCAGATACACCCTCACACATCATAGGCTCAGATACACTCTCACACATCATAGGCTCAGATACACTCTCACACATCATAGGCTCAGATACACTCTCACACATCATAGGCTCAGATACACTCTCACACATCATAGGCTCAGATACACCCTCACACATCATAGGCTCAGATACACTCTCACACATCATAGGCTCAGATACACTCTCACACATCATAGGCTCAGATACACTCTCACACATCATAGGCTCAGATACACCCTCACACATCATAGGCTCAGATACACACTCTCACACATCATAGGCTTAGATACACTCTCACACATCATAGGCTCAGATACACTCTCACACATCATAGGCTCAGATACACTCTCACACATTCATAGGCTTAGATACACTCTCACACATCATAGGCTTAGATACACTCTCACACATCATAGGCTCAGATACACTCTCACACATCATAGGCTCAGATACACACCCTCACACATCATAGGCTCAGATACACCTTCACACATCATAGGCTCAGATACACACCCTCACACATCATAGGCTCAGATACACTCTCACACATCATAGGCTCAGATACACTCTCACACATCATAGGCTCAGATACACTCTCACACATCATAGGCTCAGATACACCCTCACACATCATAGGCTCAGATACACTCTCACACATTATACGCTTAGATACACTCTCACACATCATAGGCTCAGATACACCCTCACACATCATAGGCTCAGATACACCCTCACACATCATAGGCTCAGATACACTCTCACACATCATAGGCTTAGATACACTCTCACACATCATAGGCTCAGATACACCCTCACACATCATAGGCTCAGAAAAACACTCACACATCATAGGCTCAGATACACCCTCACACATCATAGGCTCAGATACACCCTCACACATCATAGGCTCAGATACACTCTCACACATCATAGGCTTAGATACACTCTCACACATCATAGGCTCAGATACACTCTCACACATCATAGGCTCAGATACACTCACACATCATAGGCTCAGATACACACTCACACATCATAGGCTTAGATACACTCTCACACATCATAGGCTCAGATACACCCTCACACATCATAGGCTCAGATACACATCATAGGCTCAGATACATCCTCACACATCATAGGCTCAGATACACCCTCACACATCATAGGCTCAGATACACCCTCACACATCATAGGCTCAGATACACTCTCACACATCATAGGCTCAGATACACTCTCACACATCATAGGCTTAGATACACTCTCACACATCATAGGCTCAGATACACTCTCACACATCATAGGCTCAGATACACCCTCACACATCATAGGCTCAGATACACCCTCACACATCATAGGCTCAGATACACCCTCACACATCATAGGCTCAGATACACATCATAGGCTCAGATACACTCTCACACATCATAGGCTCAGATACACCCTCACACATCATAGGCTCAGATACACTCTCACACATCATAGGCTCAGATACACTCTCACACATCATAGGCTCAGATACACACCCTCACACATCATAGGCTCAGATACACACTCTCTTACATCATAGTCTCAGATACACACTCTCTCACATCATAGGCTCAGATACACTCTCACACATCATAGGCTCAGATACACCCTCACACATCATAGGCTCAGATACACTCTCACACATCATAGGCTTAGATACACCCTCACACATCATAGGCTCAGATACACCCTCACACATCATAGGCTCAGATACACTCACACATCATAGGCTCAGATACACACCCTCACACATCATAGGCTCAGATACACGCTCTCACACATCATAGGCTCAGATACACCCTCACACATCATAGGCTCAGATACACTCTCACACATCATAGGCTCAGATACACTCTCACACATCATAGGCTCAGATACACCCTCACACATCATAGGCTCAGATATAGGCTCAGATACACTCTCAAACATCATAGGCTCAGATACACCCTCACACATCATAGGCTCAGATACACTCTCACACATCATAGGCTCAGATACACTCTCACACATCATAGGCTCAGATACTCTCACACATCATAGGCTCAGATACACTCTCACACATCATAGGCTCAGATACACTCTCACACATCATACGCTTAGATACACACTCTCACACATCATAGGCTCAGATACACTCTCACACATTATACGCTTAGATACACCCTCACACATCATAGGCTCAGATACACCCTCACACATCATAGGCTCAGATACACTCTCACACATCATAGGCTCAGATACACTCTCACACATCATAGGCTCAGATACACTCTCACACATCATAGGCTCAGATACACTCTCACACATCATAGGCTCAGATACACACCCTCACACATCATACGCTTAGATACACACTCACACATCATAGGCTCAGATACACTCTCACACATCATAGGCTCAGATACACTCTCACACATCATAGGCTCAGATACACACTCTCACACATCATAGGCTCAGATACACTCTCACACATCATAGGCTCAGATACACCCTCACACATCATAGGCTCAGATACACCCTCACACATCATAGGCTCAGATACACACTCTCACACATCATAGGCTCAGATACACCTTCAAACATCATAGGCTCAGATACACACCCTCACACTTCATAGGCTCAGATACACTCTCACACATCATAGGCTCAGATACACTCACACATCATAGGCTCAGATACACACCTCACACATCATAGGCTCAGATACACGCTCTCACACATCATAGGCTCAGATACACTCTCACACATCATAGGCTTAGATACACCCTCACACATCATAGGCTCAGATACACTCTCACACATCTTAGGCTCAGATACACACTCTCACACTTCATAGGCTCAGATACACTCTCACACATCATAGGCTCAGATACACTCTCACACATCATAGGCTTAGATACACCCTCACACATCATAGGCTCAGATACACTCTCACACATCATAGGCTCAGATACACACTCTCACACATCATAGGCTTAGATACACTCTCACACATCATAGGCTCAGATACACACCCTCACACATCATAGGCTCAGATACACATCATAGGCTCAGATACACCCTCACACATCATAGGCTCAGATACACCCTCACACATCATAGGCTCAGATACACTCTCACACATCATAGGCTCAGATACACTCTCACACATCATAGGCTCAGATACACTCTCACACATCATAGGCTTAGATACACTCTCACACATCATAGGCTCAGATACACACTCTCACACATCATAGGCTTAGATACACTCTCACACATCATAGGCTCAGATACACCCTCACACATCATAGGCTCAGATACACATCATAGGCTCAGATACACCCTCACACATCATAGGCTCAGATACACCCTCACACATCATAGGCTCAGATATAGGCTCAGATACACTCTCAAACATCATAGGCTCAGATACACTCTCAAACATCATAGGCTCAGATACACTCTCACACATCATAGGCTCAGATACACTCTCACACATCATAGGCTCAGATACACTCTCACACATCATAGGCTCAGATACACTCTCACACATCATAGGCTCAGATACACTCTCACACATCATAGGCTCAGATACACACTCTCACACATCATAGGCTTAGATACACCCTCACACATCATAGGCTCAGATACACTCTCACACATCATAGGCTCAGATACACTCTCACACATTATAGGCTTAGATACACTCTCACACATCATAGGCTCAGATACACTCTCACACATCATAGGCTCAGATACACTCTCACACATCATAGGCTCAGATACACTCTCACACATCATAGGCTCAGATACACTCTCACACATCATAGGCTCAGATACACCCTCACACATCATAGGCTCAGATACACCCTCACACATCATAGGCTCAGATACACCCTCACACATCATAGGCTCAGATACACTCTCACACATCATAGGCTCAGATACACTCTCACACATCATAGGCTCAGATACACTCTCACACATCATAGGCTCAGATACACTCTCACACATTATAGGCTCAGATACACTCTCACACATCATAGGCTCAGATACACTCTCACACATCATAGGCTCAGATACACCCTCACACATCATAGGCTCAGATACACTCTCACACATCATAGGCTCAGATACACCCTCACACATCATAGGCTCAGATACACTCTCACACATTATACGCTTCAGATACACTCTCACACATCATAGGCTCAGATACACTCTCACACATCATAGGCTCAGATACACACTCTCACACATCATAGGCTCAGATACACTCTCACACATCATAGGCTCAGATACACACCCTCACACATCATAGGCTCAGATACACACTCTCACACATCATAGGCTCAGATACACTCTCACACATCATAGGCTCAGATACACCCTCACACATCATAGGCTCAGATACACTCTCACACATCATAGGCTCAGATACACTCTCACACATCATAGGCTCAGATACACCCTCACACATCATAGGCTCAGATACACCTCACACATCATAGGCTCAGATACACCCTCACACATCTTAGGCTCAGATACACCCTCACACATTATACGCTTAGATACACCCTCACACATCATAGGCTCAGATACACTCTCACACATCATACGCTTAGATACACCCTCACACATCATAGGCTCAGATACACTCTCACACATCATAGGCTCAGATACACACTCTCACACATCATAGGCTCAGATACACTCTCACACATCATAGGCTCAGATACACTCTCACACATCATAGGCTCAGATACACCCTCACACATCATAGGCTCAGATACACCCTCACACATCATAGGCTCAGATACACACCTCACACATCATAGGCTCAGATACACTCTCACACATCATAGGCTCAGATACACTCTCACACATCATAGGCTCAGATACACACCCTCAAACATCATAGGCTTAGATACACCCTCACACATCATAGGCTCAGATACACTCTCACACATCATAGGCTCAGATACACACTCACACATCATAGGCTCAGATACACCCTCACACATCATAGGCTCAGATACACTCTCACACATCATAGGCTCAGATACACACTCTCACACATCATAGGCTCAGATACACACTCTCTACATCATAGGCTCAGATACACTCTCACACATCATAGGCTCAGATACACCCTCACACATCATAGGCTCAGATACACTCTCACACATCATAGGCTCAGATACACCCTCACACATCATAGGCTCAGATACACTCTCACACATCATAGGCTCAGATACACTCTCACACATCATAGGCTCAGATACACTCTCACACATCATAGGCTCAGATACACCCTCACACATCATAGGCTCAGATACACACTCTCACACATCATAGGCTCAGATACACCCTCACACATCATAGGCTCAGATACACTCTCACACATCATAGGCTCAGATACACTCTCACACATCTTAGGCTCAGATACACTCTCACACATCATAGGCTCAGATACACTCTCACACATCATAGGCTCAGATACACTCTCACACATCATAGGCTCAGATACACACTCTCACACATCATAGGCTCAGATACACACCTCACACATCATAGGCTCAGATACACTCTCACACATCATAGGCTCAGATACACTCTCACACATCATAGGCTCAGATACACTCTCACACATCATAGGCTCAGATACACACTCTCACACATCATAGGCTCAGATACACTCTCACACATCATAGGCTCAGATACACCCTCACACATCATAGGCTCAGATACACCCTCACACATCATAGGCTCAGATACACCTCTCACACATCATAGGCTCAGATACACTCTCACACATCATAGGCTCAGATACACACTCACACATCATAGGCTCAGATACACCCTCACACATCATAGGCTCAGATACACTCTCACACATCATAGGCTCAGATACACTCTCACACATCATAGGCTCAGATACACCCTCACACATCATAGGCTCAGATACACTCTCACACATCATAGGCTCAGATACACTCTCACACATCATAGGCTCAGATACACTCTCACACATCATAGGCTCAGATACACCCTCACACATCATAGGCTCAGATACACCTCTCACACATCATAGGCTCAGATACACTCCTCACACATCATAGGCTCAGATACACTCTCACACATCATAGGCTCAGATACACTCTCACACATCATAGGCTCAGATACACCTCACACATCATAGGCTCAGATACACCCTCACACATCATAGGCTCAGATACACCCTCACACATCATAGGCTCAGATACACTCTCACACATCATAGGCTCAGATACACCCTCACACATCATAGGCTCAGATACACTCTCACACATCATAGGCTCAGATACACCTCACACATCAGCCTACACCTCACATCAGGCTCAGATACACCTCACACATCATAGGCTCAGATACACCCTCACACATCATAGGCTCAGATACACCCTCACACATCATAGGCTCAGATACACTCTCACACATCATAGGCTCAGATACACCTCTCACACATCATAGGCTCAGATACACTCTCACACATCATAGGCTCAGATACACCCTCACACATCATAGGCTCAGATACACCCTCACACATCATAGGCTCAGATACACCCTCACACATCATAGGCTCAGATACACTCTCACACATCATAGGCTCAGATACACCCTCACACATCATAGGCTCAGATACACCCTCACACATCATAGGCTCAGATACACCTCACACATCATAGGCTCAGATACACTCTCACACATCATAGGCTCAGATACACTCTCACACATCATAGGCTCAGATACACCTCACACATCATAGGCTCAGATACACCCTCACACATCATAGGCTCAGATACACCTCTCACACATCATAGGCTCAGATACACTCTCACACATCATAGGCTCAGATACACCTCACACATCATAGGCTCAGATACACTCTCACACATCATAGGCTCAGATACACCTCACACATCATAGGCTCAGATACACTCTCACACATCATAGGCTCAGATACACCCTCACACATCATAGGCTCAGATAGGCAGCTCCTCACACATCATAGGCTCAGATACACTCTCACACATCATAGGCTCAGATACACTCTCACACATCATAGGCTCAGATACACTCTCACACATCATAGGCTCAGATACACTCTCACACATCATAGGCTCAGATACAGCGCTCACAC